>NW_015507667.1:23077-53802 GCF_001515645.1 Sinocyclocheilus grahami
ATAGTTTCTGCGCTGATGAAGACTAATTTATTGATGTCATAACTGTAAAACATCCTAGTTTGCAGATCACTGCCTGTATATGTGTTGATGCTTTAGATACAAAAATCCAAATGGTAAGAAACGTATCAGATTATAATGATGTTTTAATTGACTGATGTTATGATTACTGACTTTATATTTGAATGTGTTAAGCCCGCGATAGACTTAATGCCATTACGTCATCGCCAATGACGTCATTACGTCGAGGGTAAAAGAACCGGTGAACCATTTTATTGAATAGAACTGTCCGAAAGAACCGGCTCGCGGAAAAGAACCGAACTTCCCATCACTAGTTCCAGCTTGATCAGAGGGAGCCAGCACAACCAGTGCAGCCTTGCTACATTGTTGTTTGGGATAATGTCAGCTTCCATCTCTCTGGTCTGGTTCGTGACTGGTTTACCAATAACCCAAGGTTTTTGAACATCTTTCTGCCTGCATACTCTCCTTTTCTAAACCATCAACATGGCGGTGGAAAGTATATGTATAGTTCAGTCATGAAACTCTAGATCAGTGGTTCTCAACCCCGCGGCCCGACACGAATTCAAATGCTGCCCACTATTAAAACACTATTAAAAAAAAAACTTTCAGTTTTACAATTAATTTGAGTTTTTACATTAATTTGAAAATGTACTAAATAAATATAAGCTATAGCCTAATGATTTTATGTGAAATAATTTTGTTTTTCATATACTATTTTCAGACATGAGCAGTACTCACATAGCCTAATTAACATTACGCATTTAAAGTAACGACCAAGTGGCCAGTGGCAGACAGTGAGCATATGCTTGATCAATTTAGCCTTCTCAAATCATCACGACTTGACTAAAATAAAAGCTATAGATATAAAACAGTTCAAGCATATAACAATGTTCAGACGTTAAACCTAGATAAATGTGCGCTGTATCCAATTGTTTGCACAGAGAGTGGAAACTGAAGCGCGCTTTGCAGGTGTAACGAATCATCCACTGAAGGCGAGTGTAGTGAAGAACCCAAGTGCAGTTTATTTACAGAGTGATCCAAACAATAATCCGAGACTTGACATGAACAGACTCGACGTGGCATGAACAGACAAGATTCACCAACGGCAGGTTACAACATCAATACACGAGACAATGGCAACATGATGGCTACTTATAGCAAACAAGAGGGTCACATGACAAGAACAAACCAATGGGAAACAAGACACATGACTAGGACAACCAATCAGAACATGACACATACACAAGGCAGAGATACATGAGGGCAAGGGAAGCATGACACCAACAGGGTGAAACAATTACAAAATAAAAGACATGAAAACATGAACATGACAAAACGCAACCACCACATTACAGCAGGACATAGAGCGATCACTTATGTTTTTTTTCAGTGGATTCACTGTCATTTTTGCTCATAAAGGTAAGAGTAATACATCATTCGTAACTGTAAAGGGTCTACTTTTATTTGTGTGCACTCACAATATCAACAAAACGTTGTGCTTTAATAAAATAAAGAAATCAAACATGCGCTTTCTGCCGTCTCTTCTTCAACAGGAGCGCTTCAAAAAAATTAACCAAAACTCAGCGAATACATGCCTCACAGACATGATAAATATATCTATAGAAAGCTTTAAATTGGAACTTAACGAAATAAAACAAATCAAAAACAAAAACTCTTTCATTATGATCATAATCAGTAAAGATGCACTTCTCTCTAAAGGCGCATCTAATGAAGAAATGGCGAGTCAGGATCGACCACTTTATCCTTGCGACACCGACTCAGAAAACACTAGTTTATTAGTAAATAATTCAAATATCTCCTTACTGTTTCCCCGGACGCATTTGTGCTAATTACTTTTGCAGATGCTTTGCGGCAAACTTAAGCCTATTGCGTGCATTTGAACGTAGATCTCTTCAGCTGTGCTGACGGCATGCACCATACATACTGCTGCTGCTGCTGCTGCTGTTGCTGCTGGACACTAAACACCGTCGAGCCGCTCTCACAGTCGCGGTAGCACCGTCTCGTGTTGTTTCCACCAGCGCGGCAATCTTTTAGATCACTGCCTGTATATGTGTTGATGCTTTAGATACAAAAATCCAAATGGTAAGAAACGTATCAGATTATAATGATGTTTTAATTGACTGATGTTATGATTACTGACTTTATATTTGAATGTGTTAAGCCCGCGATAGACTTAATGCCATTACGTCATCGCCAATGACGTCATTACGTCGAGGGTAAAAGAACCGGTGAACCATTTTATTGAATAGAACTGTCCGAAAGAACCGGCTCGCGGAAAAGAACCGAACTTCCCATCACTAGTTCCAGCTTGATCAGAGGGAGCCAGCACAACCAGTGCAGCCTTGCTACATTGTTGTTTGGGATAATGTCAGCTTCCATCTCTCTGGTCTGGTTCGTGACTGGTTTACCAATAACCCAAGGTTTTTGAACATCTTTCTGCCTGCATACTCTCCTTTTCTAAACCATCAACATGGCGGTGGAAAGTATATGTATAGTTCAGTCATGAAACTCTAGATCAGTGGTTCTCAACCCCGCGGCCCGACACGAATTCAAATGCTGCCCACTATTAAAACACTATTAAAAAAAAAACTTTCAGTTTTACAATTAATTTGAGTTTTTACATTAATTTGAAAATGTACTAAATAAATATAAGCTATAGCCTAATGATTTTATGTGAAATAATTTTGTTTTTCATATACTATTTTCAGACATGAGCAGTACTCACATAGCCTAATTAACATTACGCATTTAAAGTAACGACCAAGTGGCCAGTGGCAGACAGTGAGCATATGCTTGATCAATTTAGCCTTCTCAAATCATCACGACTTGACTAAAATAAAAGCTATAGATATAAAACAGTTCAAGCATATAACAATGTTCAGACGTTAAACCTAGATAAATGTGCGCTGTATCCAATTGTTTGCACAGAGAGTGGAAACTGAAGCGCGCTTTGCAGGTGTAACGAATCATCCACTGAAGGCGAGTGTAGTGAAGAACCCAAGTGCAGTTTATTTACAGAGTGATCCAAACAATAATCCGAGACTTGACATGAACAGACTCGACGTGGCATGAACAGACAAGATTCACCAACGGCAGGTTACAACATCAATACACGAGACAATGGCAACATGATGGCTACTTATAGCAAACAAGAGGGTCACATGACAAGAACAAACCAATGGGAAACAAGACACATGACTAGGACAACCAATCAGAACATGACACATACACAAGGCAGAGATACATGAGGGCAAGGGAAGCATGACACCAACAGGGTGAAACAATTACAAAATAAAAGACATGAAAACATGAACATGACAAAACGCAACCACCACATTACAGCAGGACATAGAGCGATCACTTATGTTTTTTTTCAGTGGATTCACTGTCATTTTTGCTCATAAAGGTAAGAGTAATACATCATTCGTAACTGTAAAGGGTCTACTTTTATTTGTGTGCACTCACAATATCAACAAAACGTTGTGCTTTAATAAAATAAAGAAATCAAACATGCGCTTTCTGCCGTCTCTTCTTCAACAGGAGCGCTTCAAAAAAATTAACCAAAACTCAGCGAATACATGCCTCACAGACATGATAAATATATCTATAGAAAGCTTTAAATTGGAACTTAACGAAATAAAACAAATCAAAAACAAAAACTCTTTCATTATGATCATAATCAGTAAAGATGCACTTCTCTCTAAAGGCGCATCTAATGAAGAAATGGCGAGTCAGGATCGACCACTTTATCCTTGCGACACCGACTCAGAAAACACTAGTTTATTAGTAAATAACTCAAATATCTCCTTACTGTTCCCCCCCGAAGATTTATGGTAATTACTTTTGCCGATGCTTTGCGGCAAACTTAAGCCTATTGCGTGCATTTGAATGCAGAACTCTTCAGCTGCGCTGACGGCACGCTCCATGCTGCTGCTGCTGGACATTAAAGGGGTCATATGATGCGATTTCAAGTTTTCTTTTCTCTTTGGAGTGTTACAAGCTGATTGTGCATAGATAAGATCCCTGAAGTTGCAAAGACTAAAGTCTCAAAACCAAAGAGATATTCTTTATCAAAGTTAAGACTATGCCTTCCGAAAGTAGATGCATTTAGGAATCTTTAAGATGACTTACAACAGAGCAGCAATGCATTTTATGGATGACCGTTTGGTGAACCTAGGAGAGGAGGTAATTCTGACTTTGCTATGACAATCTGGCGCTTCTGAATCAGCGACTGTTTTGTTATTAGTTTAAGTATTTGCTATTGACTGTTCAAATGCGGAGTTTTGCGCATCTTGTGTGTGTGTGTGCGTGCGAGCGATAGAGAGAAAGCGAGAGGGGGGGGTCACATCACAGTGGAGTCAGCTGTCTTAACCGTGGCTTGTGTACTGCAAACACATACCAGCTTCATCACTGTGTCTGTCACGCGACTCTGTTCCCCTTTCAGGCTTGAACTGATGGTAAAACTAATGACATTATTTACTGTCTTTACATTTATTTTGAAAGATGAAGCTCGCGATTATGGTAAGGGGCGTTACATTTCTGACGAGTGCTTGCGGTGTTCGGCCAATCACAATGCACTGGGTCAGCTGGCCAATCAGAGCAGACTGCACTTGTCAGAAGGAGGGACTTTGTAGAAAACGAAGCGTTTGAGAAAGGCGGGGCATAGAGGACCTACAATAATGTACAGTATTTGAAAAATAATGTGTTTTTTTAACATTAAAGTATGTCAACATATTCTGTTACACCAAATACACAAAATAATGATCTTTAAAAAATCATCATATGACCCCTTTAAACACCATCGAGCCGCTCTTGACAGTCTCGGTAGCACGGTCTCGTGTTGTTTCCACCAGCATGGCAATCTTTTTTCATCACTAATTGATAGATGTCTAAAATATAAAAATAAGGAGAAGCCTAAAACAGGCCCGAGGCCCTGCCCGCGTCTGAACTATGACGTGAAAATTGTCCCGAAGCCCAGCCCGAGGGACGTAAAAAAGTCGGGGCCCGTCTGGCCCGGGCTGAAATGCAGGGCTCTAGCTCTAATCTAGCACACAGAAAACGATTTGACTGAAAATTTATCAGAAGAGATGAAAGAAAGATAGTGGTCATCTGTGCAATTCAGAAAAAGAGGTGTCTTTTCTGCATTAGGTATGTTTTATTTTTTTTTACTCTTTGTACAGCAGTTATTGTTCATTCCAAATTAATTTTTTTAATGTAGAATATGTGTTACATAAATACATGAAATGTAGAACATATAAAAAAGTGCTCGTGGCTCATCTGTCAGTGGGTGCCCCCCCACGCATAAAAGTGACACTCAGCCTATAATTGTGCTGTTACTCCTTTCGAGCCGAAGTTCACAAAATTGGGTGTTATTTATGGGGAATAGAATTATTTATTTATTTCAATGAATGTAATAGATTAGATATCATAATATTTAGGCTATAATATTATAAATCAGGTTGGCTTGTATTGCTGACATAATATGTAAATGATATGTGTGCGGCCCACGAGACTTGCACTTGGACCATAGTGCGGCCCAGTGGAAAAAAAGTTTGAGAACCACTGCTCTAGATGGTGATGGCGCAGGCTGACGGGTATTAACGTAACTGATGATATTCACAGCGTTAAATGACTTGGCACAAGCTGATTGGTTCATGTTGCATACACAGCCAATGAGCTTGCTACTTTACATTTAAATGGGAGAAGCGATAAGCCAGCAGAAGAGATGGCAGCGCATGAGTGTTATGCTTAATACTTTGTTTGTGGATCTGTTGTTTAAATTATTACTTGCTGCTAGGAAGGAATTTTTCATTTTCAGCCACAGCTGTTTTCACTTTAGTGTCTTAGATTGTTTATTTATTTGATACCTGAGCGCTGATGCTTCGTTCAGCACTTGTGTTCAGCCTCCTCGTGTGAAGACCGACAAGTGTAAAGACCTACGACTTTTTCCTGTGCAACTTTAACCGAGCAACGAAACCAGCAACTCACTGAAGTATTATTTTTATCTTCCCTTTACACTCCTTTTCTGTCCTCTCTTTTCCACCTCTATCATGTGTTTCCAAAACATTCTGGTTGTCTCTCAACAACGCTCTAACATCACACGAAGACGGCAACGCAATATTGCTAACTTGCATCCTATCTGTACATAATCTACTTCACCTCTTTCTTTCTCTGTGGGTCTCTGGAATTGTCAGTCAGCTGTCAACAAAGCAGACTTCATTTCTGCGTTTTCATTACAATCTACACTCAGCATCTTGGGCTTGACTGAGACCTGGATTCGTCCAGAAGACTCAGCAACCCCAGCTGCTCTATCTAATAATTTCTCTTTCTCTCATACCCCCCATCAGGTTGGGCCAGGTGGGGGCACTGGTCTGCTCATTTCTAACAATTGGAATTGAATCACCCACGATCACTGTAACAATTATACCTCAACTCCAGGTTGTGGTAATTTACTGCCCTCCTGGGCAAATTCTAGGCACCTTCCTAGAGGAGCTGGATGGGCAGCTGTCCTCATTCCCGGAGGATGGCAGTCCACTTATAGTCTTTGGCGACTGCAACATTCATCTGGACAAGCCTTCTGCTACAGACTTTCATTCACTCATTGCTTCATTTGATCTCAAACACCTTACCACTACAAGCACGCACAAATCAGACAACCAACTTGACTTAATTTACACACACAATTGTAATGCATACAACATTTTGGTTCACACATTAACACGTCTCTCCTCACAGGCACCTTCCCCACTGCATTCAAGCAGGCTTGGGTAACCCCACTGCTCAAAAAACGTACATTGAACACTTCATTTATAGACCGCTACAGACCTATCTCTCTCCTTCCATTCATAGCAAAAACACTTGAACGAGTTGTATTCAACCAAGTATCATTGTTTCTTTCACAGAACAACAAACTGGACGCTAACCAGTCAGGTTTCAGGAATGGCCATTCAACTGAGACTGCGCTACTGTCAGTCACGGAAGCCTTGTGGATTGCAAAAGCTGATTCCAAATCATCAGTTATTATTCTGCTGGATCTATCTGCTGCTTTTGACACTGTCAGTAATCAGATCCTCCTGTCTGCCCTCTCTTCACTGGGCATCACAGGGATTCCTGACTTAATTTACACACACAATTGTAATGCATACAACATTTTGGTTCACACATTAACACGTCTCTCCTCACAGGCACCTTCCCCACTGCATTCAAGCAGGCTTGGGTAACCCCACTGCTCAAAAAACGTACATTGAACACTTCATTTATAGACCGCTACAGACCTATCTCTCTCCTTCCATTCATAGCAAAAACACTTGAACGAGTTGTATTCAACCAAGTATCATTGTTTCTTTCACAGAACAACAAACTGGACGCTAACCAGTCAGGTTTCAGGAATGGCCATTCAACTGAGACTGCGCTACTGTCAGTCACGGAAGCCTTGTGGATTGCAAAAGCTGATTCCAAATCATCAGTTATTATTCTGCTGGATCTATCTGCTCAACCTGGCAAAGACTGAGCTTCTTGTCTTCCCTGCCACTCCAAATCTACAGCATGATTTCACCATCCAGCTAAGTTCTTCTACAATTACCCCATCAACTTCGGTCAGAAATCTTGGTGTAATCATTGATGACCAGCTGACCTTCAAAGACCACATTGCAAAGATGTTTGCTTTGCACAACATCAGAAAGATCGGGCCCTTTCTAACAGAGCATGCTGCACAACTTCTTGTCCAGGCCCTTGTCATTTCTAGGCTGGACTACTGCAATGCTCTTCTGGCTGGACTTCCATCATGTGCAATCAAACCTCTACAAATGATTCAGAATGCAGAGGCACGACTGGTCTTCAACGAGCCCAAAAGAGCCCATGTTACACCTCTCTTTATCTCCTTGCACTGGCTACCAGTTGCGGCCCGAATCAAGTTCAAGCCATTGATGCTTCCCACCCCTGTCCGGAATGCTGAATCCCTGACAATTTTCAAGCGACAGCTGAAAACTCATCTCTTTCGACACTACTTGACTTCATCCTAAATTTAAAAAAAAAAACTTTTGTCTTTCTCTTTAATTATTCCTTCCCTTTCTAGCTTGTACTTATTTTAACAATGCCTGAAACTTGGTATCACGAGCACTTTCTTTGTCTGTTTGCCTCTTTTAGAAGAATCGCTTTATGTATTCCCCAATTGTAAGTCGCTTTGGATAAAAGCGTCTGCAAAGTGACTAAATGTAAATGGCTGGTTAGCTTTCATTTGAACATTTGCGAGAGCCGTGGGAATGGAGCCAGGCCGGTGGAGTAATTGATAATGAGAGACACCTGCATCACTCACCGGTCTCGAGTCCCACGGAGGAGCTCCGGAAGGATAAACGGAGAAGCTACGACAGTGAAAGAGGAGAGAGCACCAGGCCTGGACTTTATTTTGTGTTTTGTGTGCGGCAGTCGTCCGCGAGGGGCTGCCGCTTTACTTTCATTTTGTGTTTGTTTATTTTATTAAAGTTTTGTTTAAATGTTCGCCGGTTCCCGCCTCCTTCTTCCCGTGACTACGAACTTTGTTACAATTGCCATATGCATTGGCAGTAGCAAGTTCCCGTACTTGCTTGCAGTAGCAGCAATAATCTACAACTACAACAATAACCAGCAGCAGCAATTTATCAGCAGTGTAACAGATATATTCCGCCAAGACCTTGCTAAAATCTTCAGAGAGTTGTCATTATTGAAATGACCGAGAACCTTACATCCATGTTCATCTCCTCCAGGCCATGGAAGAAACCTGCCTGGATATTTCAGTTGATGAGTGCCAGGGTTGGTTCAGGCCTGCAAGAGAATTATACCCCCACTGCCTGGCCAGGGCCAATATAGCCTGTGATGCTGAAGAGGTTTTTAGGGCTGTCCCAGACCAAAGACGGGATGCTGGGGTAGAATAATTATTTTTGATGTTGTTTGCTGTATTGTACTTTACTCTACAGTACATTAAAGAATGAAACATGTGCAAATGCATACATTTGTTGTGTTCATCATGTGAAAAGGGTTTTTTTTTGGTTTATGTTTTTTTGCTCAAACAACATAACTTATTACTGGTTTTTGTAGTATTGTTTTGAATTTATCTCATCAGTGTGTAAGACTGTTGTAGTGTAGCAAAGTTTTTTTTATAGCAAGATTGAGTTGTTTTGAGTGGAGAGCTTCATTTTGAGCTCAGTTTGGAGAATTGAGTTAGAAGTTATGGATTTGTGTTTAGAATTTTGCAAAAAAATTCAAGAAATGTGTTTAAGCAATCGAGAAAAACTATAATATACTAAAAAAAAATCTTTAGTACTTATTAAGATAAACCTAAGATCATCTAAGTGTACTCAACTGTGCTATTTTGGGACACCATGTGTATTAACTAAAATGCACTTATACCATACTATCTCTGTATTTAAAAAATTTATTTAGTTACCACTTGTAGTACACTTGACCCTATATTTCATACACTAGTACACTCAAGTGTACTGCAAGTGGTAACTGAAAACTAGGTACGACTTGTAGTACACTTGAACCCATATGTAACCCCCATTAGGCAATTTAAGCAGAGGAGTTAACTCACAAGGGAAAAAACAATAACTCACTAGGGTTTAAATGATTATTGTAGGTACACTGTAAGTCAAGCGGAATCCAATCAGAAGACGCAGAATCCAATGAAATATTCTGTTGGAGGCAAAGCCATACAAATGTCCACGGAGACAAAAGATAGACGTTTCTGGTCGATTTACGGTTGGCTCGCCATCTTCCCACGGTGCACAATTGAAGTGTTGATATCGGTACAGTCCACATATTGAAGGATCCAGATTCTAGATTCTAAGATAACAAAACTGGCCAATTCCCTTGTGTATAAATTATATTTCTTGTTTTATTTTTCAGGTTTTCATCGGATGACGCAACGATGGCCTACTCCATTGGATTTCAGCGTGACGACGGTCACACAGATCAACAGGATATAAATAAGTTCTTTAAGACTACTCAAACTTATTTCTCAAGAAAATATCTGCAAAATAACTTACACAGTTTGTTCCTTGGAGGCGTATTTCTCAATAAAATCTAATAAATCAAGGTTTCACGCAGCTTCTAAGGGTGTTTTCACACTTGAGTCTTCTTTAAAAGAACCAAACCCAGACACCTTTAAGTGGACCAAGAGGTGGACCAATTGAAAAAGGACCCAGTTTTCTTTGTGTTCACACTATCGCAGTTCCTGAAAGAGGACTCAGATCATTTTTTGGTCCACTTAAGCAGTAATGGTGTCTCAGACCTCTTTGTGTTCAGACTGTTGCTTTTTGGGTCTAGTCCAGTTCAGTGTTTGAAGGCTGACATTATGGCCTCCAAAAGGAATATTTTAATCTGTTGCCCAAAAATATAAGTTTCGTACACCTTTGTAATATTAATTTTGAATTGTTTTCCTTGTTTATGTCATCGTGTTTATTTTATAGCACACAGGGTTTCTGCAGGATTTTTAAGCTCAAATTTAAGACTTTTTAATAGTGTTTTTAAGACCTGCACAGATAAAATTATTGCCATATGAGTGGGGTGGGGCAATGTCAATGGTAACATATTAAACTGTAAAATGACACACACAAAAAAAAAAAAATTTAAATAAAATGTCAAATTTCAGCCTTTCAAATTTCAAACCATTTTTAAGAAAAGAGTCAAAAATCAAATGTATAAATTATTATATTAATGGTTTAATGGCTGGTTTAATATCAGTTATTATTTTAAACCAGCAGAAGGGCTGTTAAAGAAAATGCAAATTCAAATTCATTCTCTGCCAGCTGGTGCGCTTTTAGAACTGCATAAAGATAGACTTTGAAACAGGTATTCTTAAATGCAGCATTTAAGTAAGAAATGTACTACTCAAATGATTTTTTTTTAAATGCATATTATTAATCGTATGAATATTAGATTCTACTGATTCTTATTTTAGGCTGCTGTACTAGAACTACATACTGCACAGAAAGTGGTATTGACTAATGGCATTCAATCCACACTTTTATCTCAAAATCTTATTTATCATGTATACAACTGTTAGTTTGTTCGTTCAAATTCAATTTTTTTCTCTTCTTTTTCAGGATCGCATCAGCGGCTTCTCTCTCGGACAAAAAAACGTTGCATCATCTCTGTCCCGGCTCCACCCATTAGGGCGGGGCTAACTTTCCACTCGTCTAATTGGACCAATCTTCATCTTATTAAATTAAATAACTTTTCTAAATGAGTTTTAATTTAACTTTATACACTTCCTTTTTCTCTCTTTACAGACATTAACAAAATAGAATACTGTTTTGCACAATCATGAATGTTGTAGTTTTTTTTTCAGCAACAGGGTTTCTAGTAATCTGGGTTACAGATTTCTTTCCCAGATGTTTACATTTGATTGAGACAAAACCAACGGTGTTTATGTGGACCATGGGTGTTTTTGACAGTTGAAACAATAAACGCTAAAGAGAGTGTAGTTTAGCCCCCGCTGGGATGTGCGCGCTCCTAGCCTATATCAAAAAGTTTAAACTGGCAAGGCGCACAGCCGTATCTCTCTTACACAGTTTGGAAGCAGTTGAAGTTAAAATAAACGAGTGTACGTTGTAAGCGAACAATTAGTAGAGATCTGCCAGAAGAAGCAGCCACTATGAACAGCTGATTTGTACGGAAACATCTGATGACCAAACTTTTTCACACCTAGTTCGTTTAACCCTTTCAAACGCTCTCGGAGCGGTTCAGCGTGTATGCGTGAACAAACCATGTGATCTAAGACCCCCCTAAAAGGATCCAAAAGTGAACCGTACTGAGATCACCTCCGGAGGTGGTCTGAGTATGGTTCGTTTGTGGGTCTGTTTGTGGTTCGATATCTTCATGATATGCGAAAGCAATGAGATCCCGGTCCGCATTGCGTTTCGTTTCGACATGTGTACCTGAAGGCTTGCCATACCTGCAGCCATGTTACGTCACTGCTGTAACAACAGAAAAAAACTTTTCACCATGGCAGGTTGTGGGGTTGTGTGGTCCCAGGAGGAGAGTTGTGGACTTATTGAAATTTGGAAAGATGATTACATTAAAAGCCAACTCTCCTCAACCCATAAAAACATAAAAGTGTTTCTTTTCTTTGCCCAAAAAATGAAGGAAAGGGGATATAACAGAACCGCACTACAATGTACGTTAAAGTGAAAAAACTTTGTGTGCCACATCCATGACAACATGTGAAGACGCCATCTTGAATACCCAAAATCCACTGCTGCACAGAAAGCTGGGGTCTGAGTTCTTATAAAGTTGTGGTGTGAACAAGAATGTGTCTGAAATCTCTTCATTGCTGAAGAGGACCAAAAAAAGAACTGGGTTCACTTTTGAGTCCACTAGATTGTGAACACCAAAAGGACTGAAGTCACGTTCGGCTGGTTCCCTTTCTGGTTCACTTTAAGTGAACTGGGTTTGGTTCTTTTAAAACAAACTATAAGTGAGCTCAGGCCGATTTGTGTTCACAATGCACGTTTTTAGAAAGCCATACCTTTAGCCAAAAGCGAACCGGACTCAGACCACCTCCCGAGATGGTCTCGGTTCGCTACTGAGGGGTCTGAGATCGTTTGGAGCGTTCACATATCGGCCAAAAATCACACGAACCGCGCTCAGACCCCTGAAAAGGACCAAGTGTGGAAAAAAAGCAGAGAAGAACTCGATTGGCTGCTCACCTGCGCAGCACAGACCTAGAGCTCAAAATAAAATTTAAGTTTTACTGCAATTATTTACTTCCCATCTAACATTGTAAGTAACCCATATCTAATAATATCCTATTATTTCCTTTTACATTACTTAGTTATTTAGCTTAACTGTATTCATAAATGACTCAGACTACAAATGTCTTTGAGCCTGGGTTACACTTTTCATACACTAGTACACTCAAGTGTATTACAAGTGGTGACTAAGTAAATTTTTTATATACGGTGATAGTATGTTAAAAGCACATTTCAATCATGAATACTCTCTGAATTAATTTAACCAGCATTTATTAGTAGCATGGAATGTACATAGGCTTGGTCTTGATGGACTAGATCTGCTACACTGCTGCTGCTGCAGGAGTAAGGATATATCTGAAATGCACATGAACAGTGACTTGAATTCAGACTGCTGCAAGGAAAATAGGGAGAACCCCCCGAGCAGATCTAGGCAGGTGGTGCTGGGAAAGGTGGAGGGTTAGCGAAATCCCATGGCACGCTGCAATGAACTGATTTGATACTGTAACGGTGGTGCACACTAACGATAGGAATTTTAACTGTAAACTATATTATCAGTTTGGGCGCCAGGTAGAATTTAGTCTACCACATAAAATTAATAGAATTTAAGTTAACACTTTCTTTACCCAGGTAACTGAAACCACCAGTTACACACAGAAATGATAACACAATAATTTGATCAAACATTAAAGAATCAATCCATTCAAATAGTGTTGCTGTGAAAATTGAATGAATATATTGTTCACAAAAATTATTTTCAACAATTCTCAAAACAATTCTCAACCAATTCCCTCTTTAAACAAGGTCCTTAGACGTGTCAACATCAATAGTTCATAGGGGAAAAGTTTGCTTTCAACAAAAAAAAAACTTAAAGGAAGCACAATAGTATAGGACTCTTAGTTTCAATAATCACAGCAATCAAGTCACAAGTTCAAAATGATCAGTTCCCAAAACAAAACATCAACAACAAAAACTTTAAGTGTAAATGTAGGTTTGTTCATTGAACGTGCATGTTAAGTGTTGTTGTTGTTGTGTGTGTGTGTGTGTGTGTGTGTGTGAGCTAGATCCAAACGCTGCCTACCAGCTGTCACGGTGTCATGTCTTTTTCGGCAGCTTGTGATCGGTGCAATCCAGCGCTGATCTGGCAGTGGGGCTGCGCTGGTCACTGGCTGCCTCTACCCCACCTGTCGCTTATTACCCTTTCCTTTATATTCCTCTTCCGTCTAGTTCTTGTTGTGAGTAGATTGTTTTGTGTTCTGGTTGTTTCATTCTCTGGTGTTACACTCACCTCTGACTTCCCTGCTCCCAGGACGCATAGAGAGAAGGACTTCATCTCTCTGCCTCACTCAACTCTCAGGTTGTTGGTCCTGGGCGAGCGCTGAGTCTTGGGCAATCTTCTAATCCCTTGGTCCGCATCACAAATTGTGATGTCGTGACGAGACAAACATTAAAACCCATTACAAACGAGGCATTTGTTGCATCCAGTAGGGACATAATTACAGATTATAATGACATATACTTTTTATGCGTTGCGTTGTTTCGTGCCGCGTAAACATAAAACCATGTCTGCATTTGTGATCGGAGAAATTACAAACAACAAGCGCTACTCTACACTGCCCAAAACTCGCTTTTGAATCGTCAGTGGCAAATTCTTTAAATATGAAAAAACGTACTTGCAGTCTGTGAGTCAGAACGGCTGGCATTGTAGTCTACTCTCCCAGGATCAGGAAACAGTCCTCCATAAAATGCGCTGCACACATCTGAATATTTGGGTTGAACTGTTCTGGAACAGAGTTGTAAATACAACTTAACCACTGATTTCTAGTCGTGTCCTCTTTTGGAAGACCAAGCAAATTAGTTTCGCTCTCACAACGAAACGCACAGAGTCACACACGGCGGGATTGAGTGAGCTGAGGCTGGAGGCCTAGAGTGAGCGGCGGCCTTGAGAACGGCGCGGCCGGCGGATTCGACGAAGGAGCGTGTAGCGGGCTTGCGGCAACCACATGTGACGACCCCGGGCTGGACTCTGCTTCGTCCACAGTGAAAGCCGATCCGGCGATCCACAGCGCAAAGTTGTAGTGTTTCTTCAGCAACCAGCACGGATCAGCTCCAGGCATGACGAAGTGGATATCGTCATCTTTTGGAAGGCTAAACAAAGTAGTTTCGCTTTCACAACGAAACACACAGCTAACTTTTATAAAGAATCTCTTTGGATTTGAGACTTTAGTCTTTGCAACTTTACAGATCTTTATGCACCAAGAGCTTGTAACACTCCAAAGAGAAAGGAAAAATTGAAATTGCATCATATGACACCTTTAAGAAGTACTAAAGGATCATTTTCAGTATATTACTGTTGATGTTTTGTTTTTAACTGCTTACACACAAAATCTTTACTTGTCACACAATTTCTGAAACCTTGAAATGGTTTTGCAGATTTAGTGTGTGGTTCTGGTGTTTGAGTGTCAAACACCAGAACCACACACTAAATCGGAAAAAAACATTCACTAATTCTTTAGTGCCTTTTACTCAGTTTTCAATTCTCACACAATTCTCTATGTAACACCCAAAAGTATCTTGATTTCCTTTTTCAAACACAACCAATCAAAATGCCACACTAATTCATCAGTGCCTCACACTAAATTCTCACATGTGCAAACACTCATTGCTTTATTTAACACCAACCAATCATGCCTTTAGAATAGGCCAAAGGTCAAGTTATAGGTTTTGAACAATGGATGCAAACAATGTGCAAATACATCTCGCCCACCAACAAACACACACACACCATTCCTTTGGAATAATCACCTTTTTCAAAATTATGTTTGGTTTCTGTCCAACTACACATGGTTGATGTATTTCTTCATACTGTATTCGCAACCACAAATGCTTATAGTAAAAAAAAAAAAAAGTAAACACGAAAGCAAGATTGAAACCAAACTGTTAATTTTTCAACATCTCGCTCTGCCAATTACTTTCAATCTTGTACAGAAATGTACATAGGAACTCATGAAAGAGCTTTAGGTTTTGAGTAACTGTGTATATGAAATATCCAAAAATATAATATTATGGCAAAGGTGTTTGCAACTTAAGGCAAATGTTCGCTTTTGAGATGTTTGTCATATTTGGAATGCAATGCTTAATTTTGCAAGAGATGCGAGGCTTTTTGCATTTCGTGTGTGCAATTCTTTGATTTGTGTGTAAAGCTTTGAAAAAAAAAAAATTTGAAAATGTGTGCAGTTGGAAAAAAACTAAGTAAAACATTAGTGGCAAAAATAGAGCACTTTAAGTACATTATGGAAGTATACTTTTTTTTCACCTGGGAGGCCAAGCTGCTACACTGCGAACACCACAGAGACATGAGCTATTGCCACCTATTCCACTGAACCTCAGAGCTTCGGATTTGCATGCAGAATACAAAACATGAAAAGACTCCAGCGGAGTCTATCAATGTTGCTAGATCTGCTAGAAAATGCAGCAATGCATCAAGACGCGCTACTTTCTTACATTGCATTGGTGCTCCAGTGCAGAGGATTTTCACGAACCTCCCCAGGCCCTAGAGTCATATACGGAGACTGTAGCTGCGCTGGATGCTTACTTTACTCCATGGAAGAAAGTTGTGCTCTCAAGATACAAATTCAGACTGAGATCTCAACTACAAGATGAAACGATTGACACATTTGTGAATGCGTTAAGGGAACTGGCCAAATCTTGCAAGTTTGGCGCTGTAGAAAATGATATGATATGAGATCAACTCATAGAGTAATGTGCACATAGACGATTAAGAGATAAACTGTTGCAAGAAGAAGGGCTTACATTTGAAAGAGCAATTAACTGTTGCTAGATTTTTGAATCAGCCCAAGCAGAGTCTAAAGTGCTTTCAGAAAACAATGTCAAAGAAAAAGACAATCACGTTTGTTTAATGAAAGGTGCAAGCAGCTGACATAAAAATTAAACGACAAAATGCCAGCAGAGGTCGATCTGAAAAGAGTAGCAGTGACCCCAGGTGTTACAGATGTGGACTGACAACACATAAAGCAGATGACTGTAGTGCAAATTCAGCAACCTGCCTGTATTGCAAAAAAATCTGGGCTGGGTTTCCTGATAACGCTGTCTCTTAGCATTCTACGAAGATTCTAAAGGTATGCCTTAACTAAGGCCCTGTCCACACGGACATGTTATTTTTAAAATCGCAGCTTTTTCTACATGGTTAGGCCGTTCGTCCAAACGCAGCACCAGGTCACTGAAACCAAACATTTTTGAAAACTCCTGCCAGGGTGAAGATTTTCAAAAACTCCGGTTGTAGTGTTATTGTGTAGACAGCAAAACCGGAGTTTTTAGCTTGTGATGTCAGAGCATGCGCTGTTATCTCCGCCTACTGGAAACTTTTTCAGGCTTCTGATTGGCCAACATGGCTTTACGGTTTAGATTATATCACCACCTGTTGGTTTGGCTTGCTCTTGACAGTGCTTCATAGCATGCGTTTGCGTTTTCATGTGGACAGAGATTTTTTTTTTAAACGGAAGGAAAAACTCAGTTTATAAAAATACCCGTGTACGTGTGGACATGGCCTAAAGGTGTAGCTGTTAGGTGTGTTCCCAGAACTATACCTTAGGAGGCTGCTTAAGGTATATCTTCTTACATGCAACGTTACCAGGTGCTGTCCATGGCGGTGGTGCTGAATTGGTTGATATCAATGGCTCGAAAATTGATTATTCACTCTATGCAGGGGCTGCTTCAGTGCGCTATGTGAGAAAGTGGTGTTCTTTATGAAAGAAGTGTTGATTTTAAATAAAGACACAGAACTCTTTGCTGTTAAAACACAACAAACTTGTTTAAGTTTAACTTTCGCTTTGTAACACATCACGTCAGGGAAGAAAATGAAGAAAGAAAAACATATTCACAGAGCATCTCCCAGTGGTCATCACATAAAATACAAGCGTAGAAAACCTACATGGGACACTGCTTAATAATTTGACAGCTTTTAACGAAAGGAAAAAAAACATAGGCCTACAGAAAAAACATTCTGGTGAGAATGCTTTCCAACAAGAAGCACTTCAGAAATAGTTAAAATTGCATTTATCAGGAGTCATAGGATCTTATAAAAATAATCCAAATTGCAAACTAAATCCGGCAACCGGCAACCTCATGCCCAAACGTATCATGCGTATCACTAACTGGCAGTATGTCTTCACTGGACTTTTTAAGAATCATTTATATTATCACTATATTTTCCACATTGTCTTAATTTACTCTACAACCAGGGTTGATTGCCCAGCAGCTGCATCACTTCAATGGTGTAAATCAGTAATTTCTGTTATTGGATGACCTGTCACGTATAAAAGCGGCAACACGTGAAACATGGCTTCTTCTTTTTTTTTTTAAGAGTTGCAGCTTTTGACCATTTTAGTGCTAAATGGTGCCGTGGACAGTGCCGTCTTTGATTTAGCAAAACCATTCGTTGTATCGCAAAGTTTGACCAAACGTCCCACCACAATCATTCCCTTTAAATAGACCCCTAAGCCTTTACTGCCTAATGGTTTGCAAGCTGATATACCTTTGGCTAATATAACTGGGGAAGTCGTGTCCTAATGATTAGAGAGTTGGACTCGTAACCCAAAGGTTGTGGGTTCGAGTCTCGTACCAGCAGGGATTGTAGGTGGGGGGAGTGAATGTACAGTGCTCTCTCTCCCACCTTCAATACCACAACTGAGGTGCCCTTGAGCAAGGCACCGAACCCCCAACTGCTCCCCGGGCACTGCAGCATAAATGGCTGCCCACTGCTCCGGGTGTGTGTTCATGGTGTGTGTGTGTGCACTTAGGATGGGATAAATGCAGAGCACTAATTCCGAGTATGGGTCACCATACTTGGCCACATGTCACGTCACTTCACTTATATAATTTTAAAAAGGCTAACAACCATTAGTCTAATGACAATTTAATTATTTGCATGAAAACACTTAAGTTAGCCTAATTGAGCACTGGGTGTATTTCAATTTTTAATTTCAAGCTTTTATGGGAATTATGGCAATTTTGGGAAACTCAGCCCTGGTCATTATGCATGTGTTCGCAGAAAGAAAAACAACTCACAGGAGCACAAAAATATAAGGCCAAGGACAAGTTAGACCGCAAAGACAAACCAGTAAGGGAAATGTCAAATCTGATTCTGATTAATTTTTGTATTCAATTGATCCAGAAGGAAAAGGGACCAAAAGAGTTAATGGACAGAGATTAAAGATGGACATAGGTACTGGAGAAGAACTGTATCAAAGATTGTTTGCACATAGGGTCGAACTAAAACAAACCAAGAGAAAATTCTATGCATTTGCACAGACACACCCTTTTCACTGTGTGGGATTTTTTGAAGCTCAATTTGAATGCAAGGGTAATGACACAAAATATTAAATTTTTGTAATCAAAGATTGTGGTAAGAGCACATTTCGTATTTCAGAAGGCGGGCCTTCATTTGATTCGGGAACTATTTGAGTCGTTCATGCCAGACTGGGGAGAGAGGTGTTGTAATAATGTAAAATATGTGAAAAATAATGTGTTTTTCGAACAACCTAGTATGAGAGCCTGTTCTAGTACACCCCCAAAACAAAATCAAGACTTTGTAAAAGAGCATAATAGGACCCCTTTAAAGATCTGGAGGAAGAAAGAGGAGTAAGAAGATCTGTGAGATAAGATGGGGCTTGACCATTAAGAGCTTTAAAAACAAACAACAACATTTTAAATTGAATTCTAAAATGGACAGGGAGCCAATGTAAAGAGGCCAAAATTGGTGTAATATAATCAGTTTTCTTTACCCTTTGCAGATGCATTAGCATCAGCATGCTTACATCCTGCCAGGATGGCATCTTGCGTTTCTTGTCTCAGCCGTTTGTAAGCTCTTTCAGTAGCTGTGGTCTTCTAAAAGCCTCAACAGCATCAGGGTTTAAGTGGAGAGAACAAAGACGCAACTCTTTAGGAAGTTTTATTCGTCCACAGGCATCTTCCCATTATTTTCTCCTCTTCTTATCGTTAGGAAAGCAGTGAAGGCTTACATTGCTTCTATTGTCGCCTTCGACTGAAAATTACAACCAAAAGACGCTCAATGTGGCATCATATCAGTATTTTATTTTGCAAGTTGTGTTGTGGTAAAAATAGAAACCGGTAACACCAGTAGCTCACCGAGAGCAACCATTTGACGTCATCGAAATAATGGTGACCCCCATTTTCCAAAATACATACAAAAGGATGTGGATTTTTTTAAATAATGTAACTCTTTCATGGGTTTTCTACTACATATTTCAGTAAGAGACATAATTGACTTTATATTAAGCCATACAAGTCTTAATGCCCGGGGGTTCCCTTTAAAGTTAGAGGCTCTGTTCTTTATTTTGATGTATTGCATGTTAAGATATTCATACAACAAAATATTCTGAGAGCCATGAAAATGTAGTAAAAATTACCAAAAATGCTGACAGGAAAATAATTTTGAACCTGATCTTCTTCATTTTGTGCTCTCTACAACAGAGTGTGACTGTCCACCCACATCCACAAAAGACACATGAAAATCTCAGAATAAGCATTTGAATAAGGCTTTTTGTTTTGTTTTTCTTAACAAAAATGTGAGTCAGAGATTAACATAGTGTTGAGGTGGAGACAGAGAACTCTTGATAAATGCAGTGGAAGTTGCTTTTCATCTCATCAGAAACCTGACAGTGGAGAAACAGCAGTCGGATCACGGAACAGAACAGAATGATGAAGTTCAACACCGCTTTGAGTGCTGCTGGAGTCATACTTCTTTACATAGCAGGTAAGATCTTACAAAAAGCCTACAACATGACCAAATTAGATTAACAATTTAAGCAAACATTATTAAATTTATTAAAATAACTTACAAGCCATTTAATTCCTAAGAACCTTTGTAAACACTTCATTTATGTTTTTTCCTGACTGTAAAAACCTTTTGGATCTGAAGATTTACAGTTGAAATTGCTTGAAATTGGTTTTGTAGATAAACACATTCTGCATACATATGAATTTCCCTACAAATGCATAATTTATTCATTTTATGTATGAGGTTTTTGGTCACTTCATAAATACCATACTTTTATTTGTTATTTATAGATTTGATTACTTTAATATTACTTTCAAATGTGGAAAATAGTGATGATAATAAAGAATTTATAGTACCCAAACTTTTATGAAGTAATGTAAAATATAAACTACTCAACATATTGCTTGAAAAAGTTCACAAAGACAGGCACACTTATTTTATAATCATTAACTCTCAAATACAGATTAAGTTGCTTTAATATAGCTACAATTTGGGGTTTGGCTGTTCCATCCATAATTTCTCCAAATCGCTGAGCCTAGTAATGATTTATTGTGTAGCAGACACACAGTCAGTGTGAAAACACAATGCAAGCCTGCTGCTAATTCACATACGAGTGGTCGTGGGCCACACAAACTAGCTCTGTTTGGAGGATTGTCTGCTTACTTTGTCTTTGTCTACCTACACAGATTCCCTCTGCCAGTTAGATGGTAAGTTGTCATAATGTGACACAGAATGTGTCCTCTTTGTCTATGAGGCATTTTAAGAAGGAAATGTCACATTTTGCTTTCTCTCATCAGTATGTGGTCAAGCCCCTCTTAGAGACAGGAACAGGATTGTTGGAGGGGAGGATACGATGGCAGGGGATTGGCCGTGGCAGGTCAGCATTCATGTCATCGGCTTTGGCCATCACTGTGGCGGGACTCTCATCACTAAAGACTGGGTTTTATCTGCAGCTCACTGCTTCCAGGAGTATGAAGTTTATGGCTTAAAGATACATTTGTATATTAATAATAGTGTGATTACAGCAGACGTTCTCTATTTACAGGATCCGTCCACCTTACATTGAGATGTACTTTGGTCGTTTGAAACAATCCGGCTCAAACCCTTATGAGGCGTACAGGAGAGCAAGTCGAACCATCATCCATCCTAACTATGACAGTTTTACTTTTGACAACGACATAGCACTGATCCAGCTCTCCTCCTCTGTGTCTTTCTTTCATAACATTAGGCCGGTCTGTCTGGCCGCTGCTAATAGTAAATTTGCTGCAGGTACAGAGAGCTGGGTCACTGGATGGGGCAAACTACAATCTGAAGGTGACTGAACATTTACTTGCCAGTTAACTGAATATAAACAATAATGTAAACCTCAATAATTTACATAGAATTAAAAGCCATAAAATCTGTGCTCTGATCTGGGGCACAGGCACCAATCTTTCTGATGTACTGCAGGAGGTGATGATACCAATTGTGAGCAACAGTGACTGTGATAATGCTTATGGAGGGATCACAAGAAATATGATTTGTGCCGGATCGTTAAATCAGGGAGGAAAAGATGCATGTCTGGTAAGACATCAGTAATTAATTTGAACACTTTTTAATCCAAATCAGTTTACAAAACACTACTCATTACTTTGCAAAGTGCCAATCTAGTTGCTTAATTAAGCCTGTCTTTACTGCACTGATCATTAACTCATTTTGATGCTACACATGCAGTCAGTAGTAAAAACTGCTTAGACTAGTCTTAAAAGTTGGCCATGTAATATTCTCCACAGGACTGGTCATAACTTTTTTAAGTCAATTACATACAAATGTACATAGATCTAATTTGTATATGAAAAGTAAGACGGATTAACTGTGGTATAAACTAACTGTATTGTATAAAGCGCTATAAAAAATAAAGGTGACGGCTTGATTAACACTTGGTTAACTGCTAGTTAGACAAATTAGTTCTTAAGACACAGTCTTATCTCAGGCTACATCCACATGAAGCCAGAGCTTTCCCTATCCGATCTTTTTTTCCCCCTCGTCTCAAGAAATATCTGCATACACACGAAACGGACACAAAACGATGTAGTATACATGCCAGACCAGCATGTTGCGCTGTAATTCTGCCACCGAGATACACTATGCGCATAAACCTTGCGTGTGGTATTCAAACAAACATGGAACAATACATTTATTAATCTGTGTTAATCTTGGGTAATAAAAAGACAATCGTTCAGTGTTTGTTCATGTTTTTGTTGCTGTTATGTGACGTAGCAGTGTCTGACTAGGGGCCCGTAATTCTTCTCACACGGTACGAGCCGCGACCATGCGAGCATCTGCGATTTTCTCCCGAGAGAAAAAAATCACCTGCGAGCTCGTACGACAGCAAAAGTCGCACCGTGTGCCTTAACACTTGGTTTTACTCAAAGTTGAACATTTTTCAATTCTTGGTGACGAGAATGCAAACAAATGAAAAAGGTCCACTGGCCTCAGGAAAAATAAATGCGGACACATAGCCTGCACACTTTTACCATGGGGCTACACTATTTAGGGTGAACATACGTGCCATTTTTATGGGACACATCCTGGCCAAGATTTCTATATTGCCAGAAATATCCAAGTTTTGGCTGTTTGCACTGCACAGACCAATCGTTGTTTGACATCAAAGTACTATGAGAGCTATAGGGAGCAGACGGCTCCTTATGCTTTCGAAATGCTCTCGCGGTACTTTGATGGCATACACCGATCGGTCTGCGCAGTGCCGCTTCAATTTGAACACACCTGATATGTACGCATATTTGCATCGCTTTGATCGTTCTCTGTAGATCCCACTTCCTCTAGCGCCACGATTGACCAATAATATGAAGGCATTAATCGTCCAAACTACTTTTCGATCATTTCCTTCAGCAAGTATGAAAACAGAAAAAAAAGCCAAAATCTGGATATTTTAGGCAATACAGAAATCCTGGCCAGGACGTGTCGCTTAAAAATGGCATGTATGATCACCCTAACACTATTATTACTTCTATCTATAACAGTTGTTTGTAGTGTATTGTCAGAGTTATAAATGTTGAATGTTTGTCAATACAGGGAGACTCTGGAGGTCCAATGGTCAGTAGGAACGGCCCCCGGTGGATTCAGTCCGGAATTGTGAGTTTTGGTAGTAAAGACTGTGCTAAATCAAAATATCCTGGTGTGTACACCAGAGTCTCTCAGTACCAGGACTGGATCCAGTCTAACACAAACATCAACCCAACTGGATTTGTTGTATTCAATTCAACATCCAACTCCAACTTCAGAAGTGTACCCAACCTCTTCTTATTCCCCATTTCTCTTACATTCTCCTTCATTCCTTTAGCCTTCTCCCTCTTTCTCTCTTCCTAAAGGTCGTTTGAACAGTACTTCTTACGAGTTCTCTAATGAAGAAGACAGTTCTACTGTATATGCTCTCATAAACAGATGAAAAGGGCAGTTATATTGCTAGTTTTGTCATTTATTCTTTATCTTTCTTTTTTAAAAGTACTGTTATTGAACATTTCTTGACTGACATTAAGAGCAAACACTATTGAAGTTCAGCATGCTTCTGTCCTCTTTTCATCATCTTTTCATAAATAGTAGAGATGGAATGTTTTTTTTTGGTCAGTGTAACCAATATAGGTTCTGAAGCTCTGAAATGTGATCTGAGATACTGGTTGTTGAAAATGAAATTATCTTTAATCAATTCCAATGTAGTGACACTATCTAAACAGAATAAACACAAAAGAAAAAGAACTGACTTGGGGAATGTTCTCTCACTGTCTTTTCTGCTCTCTTCATGCTGTTTTATTTATGTATTTATTTTTAAGATCCTGTGATGAATGCAACATTTAAAAAAGGCTTAAATATTTATGTAACATTATAAATATATTTCCTGTCACTTTTGATCAATTTAATGCAGAGGTGGGGAATGTTGATCCTGGAGGGCCATTGTCCTGCAGAGTTTAGCGCCAACCCTGAAAAAAAAAATACCTACCTGTATCCTGAAGACCTTGATTAGCTTGTTCAGGTGTATTTGATTAAGGTTGGAGCTAAACTCTGCAGAGACACCAGCCCTCCAGGATCAACGTTCCCTATCCCTGATTTAATGCATCCTTGCTGACTAAACATATTAATGTCCTCAAAAAAAAAAAAATCAAAATAAGGCCACATCCACACGAAGCCAAAATTTGTCTTTTCTAAAGAAATTTCTGCATACACATGAAACCACGAAACCAACACAAAACGATGTAGTATACATGCCAGATCAGTATGTGGTGCTGTAATTCTGCCACAGAGATGCACTAAAAAGAGAGAAGAAGACTTGGACTCTGCGCATAAACCTTGGGCGCTGTATACAAACAAACATGGAACAATACTTGAAGATGGTTAAGGATTCAGCTGCTCGGATTGAGTTGGGCAGGTCATTCCACCAGGAGGGAACATTAATAATATTATTATTAGTAGTATATCATATCACAATATCATAATTATTATTTCTTTATCATAAATATTCACTTCAGTTTGTTGGCAAGTTTCACTAATTTTACTACAGTCTGCACATTTACATCTCCTTGAATCATCGTAGTGGCTGTTTTTATGTAACTTCTGATTATTTTGTAGATAACTTTTAAATGTAGTAGATGTGTGTGTGTTTTTTTCTGGTGTGTCTGTGTGCAATAAATAATGTTTCTTAATTTAACTCATTCATTACTCAACTACTGTTTAAAAATTACTGTATGGCTGGCTTAAATGAACCCAAAATTGGTTGGAAATTAAAAAATCAGACACATGGTTATTAGAATAAATGTTTAATTTTTATTGATTAAACTTAGTAATAAATGTCCATTTATTAAACATATTAATAAAAGTTCATTTCCAACCAATTTTGGGTTCATTTTAAGCAAGCAATATGATCATTTTTAAATAATAGTCAAGTTATTAAAAATGAATCGTTAAATAAAACTGCCCAACAGGTTAGGTCAAACATTTAACCCAACAGCTGGGTCAAAACAAGTTTGAACATATTTGACCCAACTTGAATTATTTTTAACCCAGCATTTTTTAGAGTGTGCTGAATTGTCTGAAACAACTCGATATAATCCAATAACAGAGGCTTTGTTCTGTAACAGCAGAGCATCGCAATCCTCATCAACACATCAGGAAACGATCATTTACAGCAATCAGAACTGATCTGTAAGCGACAGCGATCAGCAGTATCGGCTCATTGTATCGTGTTAATGGTGTTAAGGACATTGCAACATTAGCAAACTCACAAAAGACCAAAGTTTTTGTCATTTAAACTCCTCAAAATAAGCCAAAACTACATACAGTCAAACTAAAGTAGACAAAAAAATGCATGAAATTGAACTATTGACAAAGCTTTGCGATAAACAGTCAAAGCAATTTAAACAAAATAAAACATTTAGTAAAATGAATATTAACATGAGACAATCTAAACAAAAAAATCATCTAACAAGAAATAGATTTTAAACTATTTGCTATATATTTTGATATATTGTGTTAAATTGGACCCTCTTCAAGTACATTTAGTGCAATTTAAGTGTATTTCTTTAAACACGTTTACAATTTACTGTAATACTACAAGTACAGTTAGAATATATTTGAAGCTTCATTTTTATGTGCTTCAACAACATTTGAATAGCTTTTCAGCTCATAAGAAATGCATTATTCATACACTGTTATACTGTTTATTCAAAGTGATGTATTAAAAAGTGCAAGCATCATTAAATATAAATATTAAGACACACACACTTGAAGTCTAGAAAACTTTAAAATACTACTTTTACTTTAACTTAACTTTAACATACTTTAATATAACTTACAATTGCAGTAGGCCTACACATGGTTATAAAGTTTGTACACTTTAAACCCACTAAAAGCTGAATTATTTTGCTGTTCTTACACTAAGTTAACATGAAATAGCCTATACTTTAAGTAAGAGTAAATTAAGTATGTTTTCTGTAAATACACTAACATTTCACTTGCAGTATGTTTGTGTTTTTGCATATTTCTTTACAGCTTAACTAAGCATGTTTATTACCAAAGTTTTTGGAAAAATATAAAAAATTAAATTCATGAGATTTTTAATGCACTTCGAATGTTAAATGTACTACAAATACACTACTTGAATATCAAGTATATTTTTAATATGTTTAATTGTATGTCTTTTTGAGTTGAGAATGCACAAACAAAACACCCGGAAAAACGTACAGACCTAAACTGAACATTTATTAAACATAAACGCAGGCTAATAACACAGATTAATAAAGTAAAAAAAATAACTATACAAAATTAATTAAAACGTAAAAAGCCCTGTGATGAACGAAGTATTCTCTCAGTAGGGTTGCAAAGGGGTGGAAAATGTCCGGAAAATTTCTGGAAACTTTCCAAAAATCCCTGGAAGATTCCAAATGTCCAAAATTTCTGGAATGTTTCCGAAATTTACTGGAAAATTTTTGCAACCCTGATCCTCAGCACAATTTCCCAAAGATGGTAAAGATCCTAACTTTAAAACCTTATCTTATCTGTTTGGTAGCCATGGTATTTTCAGGTAGGACCACACATTTAGGACAAAAACTATTACAGGACAGTATTTCCTAAGTGCGTTATCTTGAGCATAAACAATATCTGCAAAGTTACGAAGCTGAAAGTTCAATGCAATGCAGAATAAAACCGTATAAAAGAATAAAAGCTAACATAAGCAGTAGCATTTACAAATAACAGCATATCTAAAAGTATGAGACAACAACAAACAATAATCTTAGGCCTACCATTAAAAGCCGTGCTTGCACAGGTTCTGCGCGATCCTCTTCACTAATATCCTCTGCGTCTCAATCGGGCTCAAACTGATAAGCACAATAGACGACGACATTGTTTACAATACAACCGGAGCACATGCCGCTGAGGTGAGGGGTGGGACGTTTAGACGCGCACTAGAGACGGTTTAGCCAATCACAACACACTGGGCTAGCTAACCAATCAGAGCCCATCGTGTATTTCTGAGGGAGCAGCTTCATAAAAGCAGGAAATGATTAGCGCGTTCAGAGGAGAAGGGACTGAGTGGTGTGGAATAAAGGTAAATTATGTGAAAAATAATGCGTTAATAAGCATTAACACGTTAGACTGCACCCCATAAACACAATCAAGCCTAGAAAAAACCTAGTGAACCACCCCTTTAAGATAAGATGGGAAGAAACAGAACTCCTAACTTAACTTTAGGGCAACCCCACAGCTGTCCTAACTTCAAAATTATTTGAAAGCTAACGTAAAAACCACACAATTTTTTCTTCACAGACTCGGTTAATGCCAGACACCGCTGACACATTTTCGTCAACTCTTGCCCACTCCGTCTTTGTGAGTGAGCGAAGGTGAAAACTTACCAAATAGTATCGGCTTTGCCTTTTCTACCGAACTTATCAAAGTTTCGATTTCCGCTGAAGTGAAAAGCTCGCCGGTTTTGTTTATCCAAATGTTAAACAAAATTGTTTACCTCATCAGCAGCTCGCGCAGTGTTGGTTGCTTGGTAACAGACCCGAGAGTGGTTTGTCGAACTTGATAATGCAATTTAAAATGTCCTAACTAGAGATAAAACACGATTTTGTAAGATAGGATAAGAATCCCAAATCAAGTTGAGATTTGCTTCTGTATTACGAATTTGCGTAGGTCTTCTCACGTTCGTGATCTTACTGCTGACTTTTCTTTCTCACCGTCTTGTCTTCATAGGTTGACAACGTGTCCCGTTTCATTCGGTACTTGCAGCCCACTGGGAGTGAGCCGTCTCTGGACTTCCTGTCAAAAAGCAGAGAGACCCGGGACTTTCTGATGGCCCTGAAGCGCACTGACGTGTCTTTAGTCAGCATCCACAATTACATCAAGAGCATGAAAAGGTTCTTAGAGTACTTGACGCCAAGGCTGGACATTCAAAAAAGAGACCCGCAGCTGCGGACCAACTGCCAGAGATACACTAACATGCTGAAGACTGTACTCAAGAGACGTGATGACAAGACCTGTGACCCGAGGTTAATGGCTTAAATGTTCATTTTGCATTGTCCTTTTTTTTCACTAATGTTATTACATTACATGTTTTAAACAGTAATATCTGAGTCTGAACCTAAAGCAATCTTGACAGCTTAAAGAATCGAGTTTTCATATTTGGTGACTGATTTTTTAAATTATTTTACAGAGCAATTGTAATTTATTGATTTGCTAGAAGAGTCCTCATCACAGTCAGAGAGCGAGTTCTGATCTTTATTTAGAAATAGCGAAGCACATATAAATGCATGAAAATCAGTAAAAAACCTCATGTCAAGTGTTCAAAAGATAACATCCAATCTATTTTTTTTTCTATTATTTTTTTGAGAAAAAAGGTTTTGAATTTAAAGAAAAAACAACAGTTTCTACATTTTTGATGCGGCATGAACTATAACGCACATCCATGGTTCTCGTCGCATATCTTTTTTTAAAGGGTGAATTGAAATCAAATACTGCCATATTGTGCTTTATACTTCTGAATGTGGTGTCTACTTCATAAATATTGAGAAATGTATGGAAAAACGTGTTTCGGATCACTTAAACCATATATGGAAATGGAGGCGCCCTTATATGGTTACTAATGGGGTTTGATGGTCATCTAGTGGAAAAGCTTGGTACTACACCCAAACAAAATCTCACTGAAAGCTCATTTTTTAAGATATCAACCTCAAATTTGGAGTAGGCTTGCCGCGATAGACGGTGCTGACGGTTATACCAGTGTTAAGCCACAACACCGGTTACGTCACTTGCCCACCGCGGCACCGACCCCCACTGTCGTTTTGATTTTTTTATAGTAATAAAAATCGTTTAGTTCAGTAAAAGAACAGACACTACAATTAAAAACTGAACACGGATGCTCAATGCAGCGTGCCGAATGACAGTCGCATCACAGATCAGATTTAATTTCTCCAGTGAGGAGAGCGAGTCGAGCTGACAGACGAGAAGAGTGAGGTGAGACAGACAAGACGATCGCGGATGATTTAGTTTCGAAACGAAATGCAAAAGCGCCTGTTTGGCAATATTTTGGATTTTGAAAAGCCTGTTGACTTTCGCCGTTTATCTAAGGTGATTTTGGAAGTTTTTTTAAACATTCGTTTCTTATTTAATTGGTTCTACATTGTTTGCTGATTTTTAGCCTACTTTCTTTAAACTTTGTATAATTTATTGATTTTATTTGACATGTATGCCGTGCCTCCAAGCTTTCTTATTTGTTTTGTTAATAAACATTCGTTCTTATTTATTTGGTTATATATTATACATGTATACTTACATAAAGTTTAAATAGGCATACAAAACTGGAAATGAGTTATTTTATATTAGGCATAGCCTGCCCTATAGCATGGTGTATTTTTATTAGTTTGTTAATAAAAGTTCTATGTTTTACATATAGGCTAAAGTGAGTTTGACGTTGTATTTTGTTGTTGCATTCAAGCAATTGATGCCGAACTGCCGCTAATTCAAAAGTGAACATAAAATGCGCACGGCGCTTTTACAAGCTATTAAAAAGCGAGGGAAAATTCAAATGAACAATTGCTTTACGTCGAATTGTCGCTATTTGAAAGTGAAAGTAAAATGCGCACGCCGCTTTTACAAGCTATTTAAAAGTGAAGGAAAGCGAGGAAAAGAGGGAACGCCCCCGCGGTGATACCGGTATTACCGGTGTTGTCACACGTCGATTAACCAGTGGGAAAATTTCCTCACCGTCACAACCCTAATTTGGAGCACAACTTGCTAAGATTTTGGTTTTGATGTTCTAGCAATTTTAGACCAAAACATGTTTTGCAAAATATATATACAATATAACATTTAAATATTGTAATTTTTATATTTTCATAAACTTAAACGTCCATAACTTTTTAGTAATATAATTTTTATAACTTTTTTCGCCTCTACAATGATCAAGTGCCTTCTTTAAAAAGAGACTAAGCACTGCTCCAAAGCATTAAAAATGTATACCAATTTAAGTTGGAAATGTCATTTTCAGGTTGTTAATAAAGAATAACAATTTGGTCCCTTTGAAAATTCTCTTTGCCACCTTGGAAGAATTCTCAGTTACTTTAAAGTGTAGACAGACGGCCGGGAAG
>NW_015507668.1:0-1252 GCF_001515645.1 Sinocyclocheilus grahami
TTTTGCAAGTCAAGTCAAACGCCCAAAGGATTTATTTGCTCAAAAAAAACAGCAGGACATGAATTATATTTAATAGTGACCTGATGCAGTTGCACAATCAAAATTATTAGGTCAAATTACAGTGTAACCTACTTTAGGGCTATCTTATGAATATTCAATTATGTTTTATGTTGTTAGAATACACAATGAGACTGTACACAATGGGACTGAAGCTTGACTTTATTCACAAAGACACAGTTATGGACCCTACAGTGTTTGAATTTGTGTTGGTCTGCGGGGGGTTTTTTCCGCTCTTTCTCTCTTTCTTCCTCTCTCTCTGTTCCCTGCATGCATATACACACACACATCTTTTATCTGCCTGATTCTACAAACAACTGGTCTTTTCCATCACTACATATCATACTGACAGATAAATACATAAAATAAAATAAATAATAAACAAAAAAACATGACACACAAACTATATCTCAACAAAACAGACTGAACATCTATTGAGAAGAATTTCCTGGTTATACAATTTTCAGCTTATATACATTATATGCATATATTATATACTCTAGCTCTAATATATATATTTTTCCCTGTTCAAGCTAGATTGCTACAATAATAGAGGCAACAAATTGCATTTGACACCCTTAATTACTTACAGTATATGAGCATTATATACAGAGAATATAATGTGATATGATGCCCCTGATGAGCTGTTTTGCTTTCACAAAGCTCAGAAAATCCTAAGGGACTGAGGTTTCATGGAAGGGACTTGTGATGCTTTACCTGTCTTACCTATTTCATAAGATTACCCTCAGGAACTACCGTTTCAGAGAGCATGATTTCCACATGGTCTCTATTTGCTTTGGATTTATCTTCTCTCTCTGATATGGCTAGAAGTCTGACACCTTAGACAACTGTATTTCTATTTTTCATAATATGAAAAAGCAGAGGACACATTCTCCTTGTTTGATATTTAACATGTTAAAAAAATCTTCAAGGGCAGTGTGTATAATATTTCTGATGTTAAAATACTTTCTCCTGTCCCAGTTAAATGTGCGGAGACAAATATCATTATAACTAATAATTGAACAATTCACCCAAAAAAAAAAACAAAAAAAAAAATACAATTAAATTAAATAAATAAAGAGTTTAGTTTAACTATTAAAATGACAACGCCGTTTAACATGAACAATGCCATTACAACAATATGCATGGTCACAAACTTTTCACCAGTGACCATTTACTACTTCCTCTTCTATAT
>NW_015507668.1:2674-3161 GCF_001515645.1 Sinocyclocheilus grahami
GTTAATTATTCATATTTCCTGTTGTGAGCTAAATTCGCTACAAATTTATGGTCATACATATAATCACTGTATTAATCACAGTGGTTAGCTGTACATGTGCATGGGTTGTTGCCATAAAGCAATCCGCCCTTTTCGTATTTCGTACCTGCTCCACAAACTTACATACTCCCAGAACAGGAATTTGGGGGAATCCTGGGAAGGAAAAAAAAGTCTTTCACCTTATTAGTTTGTATCAGAATGATTTTGAAACTTGTATTTTAAAGTTTAAAAAAAAAAATTACAAACAGTTGCTTTAACTTCTGACACCAAATTGATTGGTCTGGTAAACATCTACTTTTCAAGTAATGCATCGTGTGCAGCAAGAGAGTATTTTTGTTTTGTAAATCAGCCATTTAAAATCAATGTGGCTCCTAATCGGCTCCTCACAATCTTGAGAATGAGAACCAAAACATATGGACAGACGCTGATGCACGTTCACACCCCCTCC
>NW_015507668.1:3533-4202 GCF_001515645.1 Sinocyclocheilus grahami
TGGGTGCGTCTATTAATCATTTAGAGTCTAATATCATCCCATACATCTGCATATGTGCATTTACAAATTCACAACAATGATTTAAGAGCTTGCATTTGTATGCGTACATACTTTCTGTCCTAAATTAATGTAACCTTAAAGTAACCTCAGATTTGCAGAGAGCTTTTGCAGTATCTGTTGAGAATTACTGCAGGAACATTTTCAAAACATCACTTCGAAATCACGCATTAATGATGGTTTTGCAGAACAGAAGGATGGCAGCTTCTGTGTCACACTTATCTCATGGCCACCATCTCAGTGGGAATTCTACAGTGTTATTATCAGTTTATCAGTTTATCTAACCAGCATCCATTATGATCATGCTGACATACATTTTCGAAGCAACTGTTGAAAAGAAGGTTGAAAAAACTGCACAGAATGACTTATGCTGTATTACAGCTTTGCTTGCTGTTGATCAATCCATAAACATTTTTGCAATACAATGAGAAAAATGAAAAAAAAAAAATACTAATACTAATGGTGAAAGAGTGTTTAGCGTAAATTAGCATTGAATTTGCATAAATAAGGATACATTAAATTTATTCAATGACATGACTTCAAAAAATGTACCATAGTTTATTCTAGAAGTAGTTATTATTATTATATATTGCTTAGACAAGCTTGGTCACA
>NW_015507668.1:4918-6771 GCF_001515645.1 Sinocyclocheilus grahami
TCTTACTGCATTTTTGTTTCTAATAATATCACAGCTGAAGTATAGTTACCATTTAAAAACTATGATAAATGTTTACAAGTAAAAAGTGCATTGACACAGCAGTTGTAATTATGTCACGCTAATGTTAAATTGAGTTCCAGCCATTGACCTGGCGTACTGTACAACAGGTCAAGCATGGTGGTGCTGAGCAGGTGCTGTAGTGACAAAACGACTGATCTGCCATTATTCCACCTTGCCATGATAGAACTCTAGAACCTTTCACTAACAATCATGCTCCTGAGCAGCTACAGAAGGCCGGCAAGTGATTTGCCTAAGTGATATTGTCAGTATATTAGCAGTGGATGAAAAGGCAGACGGGAAATCATTGAAGAGTGTGACGTGCGGGGGCGATGGATGGCTAACGTTAAGTTAGCGCATTCCTTACTTTGCTGCTTTAAATTACAGCTACCCCTTAAAACAAGCCAGCCAGAACACATATTCATTAGCATAACAGCTTTGCACTAGTCAACACCTGGCAAGGTTTAAATATGCAGACTGTATGATGAATTTCAAGCATGAAGGCTGCTTCCATGCTATTTCAGTACATCATTACCATAAGTGATAGCACTGTAAGGGAAAAATCCATATCACTAACAGTTAAGGTGATGGAAACAGGCAGGCATGAAGATAGCCTCAAGTGTTTTGACAGAAAGAGGTGTCTAAAATTTGGGTACCTTTTGACTGCACAGATTTTAGAATGTGCCTTGAGTCATTTTACCATATGCTGTGGATTATACTAGAACTCGGTCTTTTAGATGTCTTCTGTGTTATGACGTACATCTGAGTGTAATGCATTATCGAAAGAAAAACAAAATGTAGGATGAGTTATGGTTCTATACATCAGCTGTTAATGAAGACAGGTGAATGTGAGCTTGCAAGAGTTTACAGTAGGTGGACAAAATAAATGGAGAAGTCCGGCATGCACCAGAGATGAGTCTGTCATTTTCACCAGAAAGTCCAGTTACATTTTGAAAAATTAAAACAGGAAACATATGCATGGATGAGTTGTTCACAAAAAGATCTATAATATGCATTTAGAAAATAGATCGTGTCGACTTGAATCTTTTTACCTCAATGTATACTCAAAATGGGTTTTCACTGATTTTCTTTTTCGTTTGCCTCTTATTCCTAGTCATAATGACTTTCATCAACCCATCAGACAACACAGTCCATAGTAAATAAAGTATGTCAGTATACATAAGCAGTGAAGGTTTGAAAACAAAAAAAATCTTGAAAACAGAGGATACTATACAGACGTTCAAGACTGAGGCTTACAATCATTTCACTGCATTCACATATTCACTTTTCTTTATGAAAAAAAAACACATTTTAAACAGAATAAACCTGTTCCCCCCATAATGTGTGGTTAATGGAAGATAACGCTCACACAATCCAAACAGACTTCCAGGTCCAAACAGACAGAGAGCTCTCTCGGGAATCGGCACTTCAAATTGCGGCTTGCCACAAATGGAGAAAATCTCATAGACGTACACTTTAAAACAGGCAAAGCACTTTCTGAGCTCCATGTTTACAATGTGAAATGCCTTGGGAGACCGAACGCTGCAGGAAGATAGACTTTTATTCTACAATGCACCATTTCCCATGAGATAGCAGTCCACACACTCAAAAGGGGGAAAAGGAGAGCAAAAGAGAGAGAGCTTTTTGCACACAATGTGTTATTATATGTGTGGGAGAGCCCACTAGCAAACCAGTAGGAGGGACGAGGCATGAAAAAAAAAAAACTCATTTAAATGCTTGATATAAATACATGGACACTTTTTTTTAAACAGAACTGCTGATTATATATATATATA
>NW_015507668.1:6781-10253 GCF_001515645.1 Sinocyclocheilus grahami
CACAAACTTTTCACCAGTGACCATTTACTACTTCCTCTTCTATATAATAACTAAACAGTTGATTTCCACAGTATGTTGCTTTGCTAGTGGTACAGAAATTACCCACTTGAACTTTAAAGCAACAGTTAAGTGAGTGGAATTTATGGTCATACATATAATCACTGTATTAATCACAGTGGTTAGCTGTCCATGTGCATGGGTTGTTGCCATAAAGCAATCCGCCCTTTTCGTATTTCGTACCTGCTCCACAAACTTACATACTCCCAGAACAGGAATTTGGGGGAATCCTGGGAAGGAAAAAAAAGTCTTTCACCTTATTAGTTCGTATCAGAATGATTTTGAAACTTGTATTTTAAAGTTTAAAAAAAAAAATTACAAACAGTTGCTTTAACTTCTGACACCAAATTGATTGGTCTGGTAAACATATACTTTTCAAGTAATGCATCGTGTGCAGCAAGAGAGTATTTTTGTTTTGTAAATCAGCCATTTAAAATCAATGTGGCTCCTAATCGGCTCCTCACAATCTTGAGAATGAGTACCAAAACATATGGACAGACGCTGATGCACGTTCACACCCCCTCCTCAGACCTGGTGCTATGTTACTGGCAGGACGAGGTGGAGGTAGATAATGCATAAGGATGCACAAGACATACATTAGCAAGCTGAGTGAGGAGCACTGGTGCACACGAGAGGCGGAGCCAAGATTAGCAGGTGAACGTTTTCTGCCTAATGCAAAGTTTAATTATAAAGCAGCTCTATGTGTTCCATGTCCCCTGCTTTGCGTTCCACTCATTAGCCAGGTAGATGAAGGTAAATTAACGGAACGATAAACAGGCACAAACATGCCAGTAAACATCCATAGCCTGAGCACGTTTTAATGGAGTCCCAGGAAGAGAAATAGCAGACAGAAGTAGTACCATTGGAAGCCCTCCAAACAGATTTTAGTCACCATGGTGATTCCATAAAGCGCTCTGATTGAGGAGTGTAATTTTTTTAACGAAACAGTGGATGGTCGCAGTCAAAAGAGTTTTATGCTGCTCATCACCATAGCACCCGGCTAAAATGGGTTTACCTGACACATCTGTTCCAAATAAATCTGCCAGGGTTGTCTTCCTGAAACAGATGCAATGGTGCTACTCTCTTCCAGAGCTAATTGTAGACTAAGAGGATTGGGTGTAATGAACACATAGAAGAATGTGTGCATGCTGAGAAGCTTGAAGTTAAGCTGATGAAAACTATTAATTTTAATTTAAGCTTTACTAGTGTGATGAGTTTTTTTATTTGTTTTGTTGCATGTACAACATACTGAAACACTCCAAAAACGTACCTACACATACAGTTCACTTCACTTTTCAGCTAAAATGAACACTAGTGGGAGTAAAACAACAACTTTTATTTCTGTTCACACGAATATGATTACAGTGGGAGATTATCGATTAATACTTGTTTTCATGTGGTCCCTTGCACAATACTATGTTATAATCTCACAACACTTTTACCATAATAATAATGTAGACTAATATGTTTGCATCACATAACTAGCTCCATATGTATGGCATTCTAAAGTAGTAAGCTTGCTTGGTAGCTCACTTGGTACAGCATTGCACTTGTGATGAGAAGTGCTCAGAGTCGAGTGAAACACGATTCATGACAAAAGATGTCAAACACTTGTACAAACAAGTGCATTAGTAAACACGTTTGCTTGCGGGTTCGAGTCTCGTACCGGCAGGGATTGTAGGTGGGGGGAGTGAATGTACAGCGCTCTCTCCCACCTTCAATACCATGACTGAGGTGCCCTTGAGCAAGGCACCGAACCCCCAACTGCTCCCCGGACGCCGCAGCAAACAAAATGGCTGCCCACTGCTCCGGGTGTGTGTTCACTGCTGTGTGTGTGCACTTTGGATGGAATAAATGCAGAGCACTAATTCCGAGTACACTCTTAAAAATAAAGGTGCTTCACGATGCCATAAAAGAACCTTTTTGTCTAAATGGTTCCATAAAGAACCTTTAACATCTGAAGAACCTTTCTGTTTCACAAAACGTTCTTTGTGGTGAAAGAAGGTTCTTCAGATTATAAAAAAAGTTAAGAAAGAGATGGTTCTTTAAAGAACCTTTGACTGAATGGTTCTTTGTGGAACCAAAAATGGTTCCTCTATGGCATCGCTTGAAGAACCTTTTGAAGCACCTTTATTTTTAAGAGTGTATGGGTCACATGTCACTTTCACTTTTAGCACCACTTCTACGAATTTCAACAAATGTACAACAACCAATGTTCGATTCATTTCCATCTTTGACACTAGCCACTATCCGTGCAGTAATTGGCATGTATTAACAACATGTAACAGTATTCAATTGTAAAAATAAATAAATAATTAATGAAAAATATATATTATATTATATTAGAAATATATCACTTCTAATCACTTCTCAACAATATTAAAAAAACTTTCAAATTGTCACTCTGCATTTATCTGTACAGTGCACATTAAATTATTACAATATACTGCTGTATAGACAGTAAGCATAAAATTACAATAAAAATACAATGCTTTATAGATGCTGTCAATTTGATACATTTTAGATGCTTGTAAAATGTGCTGAAATAAGCTTAAGTCTTCTGATAAGCATAAATCTGGTAGGATTTTATCAGTAACTTCACTGTAAAATTAATTAAATAGACAATGTTTATTTATGTATTAATTAATATTTTTTTAACCATTAAGCAGTTAAGACTGTCAGAGGATTCTAAAGGATCTTTACGCCCGTCTTCACAGGTCCACTTGGATCTGAAAACCCAAGGACCGACCTGAGACCCGAGCGGGTTTGGGTCCAAAACTCCTGCACTGGTCGGGTCCAGTATTAGCGGCCTCGGGTCGAAATAAATGTGATTTTTCCAAATGGACCCGATAAAACCTGAATTCTTTTAAACTATCCTGGATGTATACTTGCACGTTCGTGTTAAGTGAGGAACGCACATAGAAAAGGAGCATACGTTTGTAACCTCACACACAGAAATCATCTTATAGATATGAGATCCATCAGGAAAATCCACTCGCTTCATTATGCTGCGTGTTCACGCAGGCCTTTCCTTTTTTGTGTGCAGAAGAATTTCAACGGAGATTAGGTTGCAGACACAACACTGAATCATTGGGCTATTGATTTAATTTTTATAAAACTGTCACTGGTTACAATTGAAAACCGAACTCAGAAATAACTTGTATCCATCAAGCAGGCAATAATATAAAGTATCAATAAATTAAATAAATGTAAAATAAATCAAAAGTAATGGACAAGCTGGTCAAATAAGTCAGCAGGACACTGGGATTTTTCTTAATTGACTGCGGGGCAGCAGGCTGTTCACACATCAATGCCGTTTACGTACGGGTCCAGTTGGGATCGAAAATAAATGCTGTCGTGTCAGGTCGGACTCGGGTCTAATTTCATCGGGTCTGTCTCGGGTCTGGTTTTTAAT
>NW_015507668.1:12832-34447 GCF_001515645.1 Sinocyclocheilus grahami
TATATATATAAACAGTATATTATGGCTTGCGTGAAAGGAATGGAGTAATGCATAAGGATGCACAAGACATACATTAGCAAGCTGAGTGAGGAGCACTGGTGCACACGAGAGGCGGAGCCAAGATTAGCAGGTGAACGTTTTCTGCCTAATGCAAAGTTTAATTATAAAGCAGCTCTATGTGTTCCATGTCCCCTGCTTTGCGTTCCACTCATTAGCCAGGTAGATGAAGGTAAATTAACGGAACGATAAACAGGCACAAACATGCCAGTAAACATCCATAGCCTGAGCACGTTTTAATGGAGTCCCAGGAAGAGAAATAGCAGACAGAAGTAGTACCATTGGAAGCCCTCCAACAGATTTTAGTCACCATGGTGATTCCATAAAGCGCTCTGATTGAGGAGTGTAATTTTTTTAACGAAACAGTGGATGGTCGCAGTCAAAAGAGTTTTATGCTGCTCATCACCATAGCACCCGGCTAAAATGGGTTTACCTGACACATCTGTTCCAAATAAATCTGCCAGGGTTGTCTTCCTGAAACAGATGCAATGGTGCTACTCTCTTCCAGAGCTAATTGTAGACTAAGAGGATTGGGTGTAATGAACACATAGAAGAATGTGTGCATGCTGAGAAGCTTGAAGTTAAGCTGATGAAAACTATTAATTTTAATTTAAGCTTTACTAGTGTGATGAGTTTTTTTATTTGTTTTGTTGCATGTACAACATACTGAAACACTCCAAAAACGTACCTACACATACAGTTCACTTCACTTTTCAGCTAAAATGAACACTAGTGGGAGTAAAACAACAACTTTTATTTCTGTTCACACGAATATGATTACAGTGGGAGATTATCGATTAATACTTGTTTTCATGTGGTCCCTTGCACAATACTATGTTATAATCTCACAACACTTTTACCATAATAATAATGTAGACTAATATGTTTGCATCACATAACTAGCTCCATATGTATGGCATTCTAAAGTAGTAAGCTTGCTTGGTAGCTCACTTGGTACAGCATTGCACTTGTGATGAGAAGTGCTCAGAGTCGAGTGAAACACGATTCATGACAAAAGATGTCAAACACTTGTACAAACAAGTGCATTAGTAAACACGTTTGCTTGCGGGTTCGAGTCTCGTACCGGCAGGGATTGTAGGTGGGGGGAGTGAATGTACAGCGCTCTCTCCCACCTTCAATACCATGACTGAGGTGCCCTTGAGCAAGGCACCGAACCCCCAACTGCTCCCCGGACGCCGCAGCAAACAAAATGGCTGCCCACTGCTCCGGGTGTGTGTTCACTGCTGTGTGTGTGCACTTTGGATGGAATAAATGCAGAGCACTAATTCCGAGTACACTCTTAAAAATAAAGGTGCTTCACGATGCCATAAAAGAACCTTTTTGTCTAAATGGTTCCATAAAGAACCTTTAACATCTGAAGAACCTTTCTGTTTCACAAAACGTTCTTTGTGGTGAAAGAAGGTTCTTCAGATTATAAAAAAAGTTAAGAAAGAGATGGTTCTTTAAAGAACCTTTGACTGAATGGTTCTTTGTGGAACCAAAAATGGTTCCTCTATGGCATCGCTTGAAGAACCTTTTGAAGCACCTTTATTTTTAAGAGTGTATGGGTCACATGTCACTTTCACTTTTAGCACCACTTCTACGAATTTCAACAAATGTACAACAACCAATGTTCGATTCATTTCCATCTTTGACACTAGCCACTATCCGTGCAGTAATTGGCATGTATTAACAACATGTAACAGTATTCAATTGTAAAAATAAATAAATAATTAATGAAAAATATATATTATATTATATTAGAAATATATCACTTCTAATCACTTCTCAACAATATTAAAAAAACTTTCAAATTGTCACTCTGCATTTATCTGTACAGTGCACATTAAATTATTACAATATACTGCTGTATAGACAGTAAGCATAAAATTACAATAAAAATACAATGCTTTATAGATGCTGTCAATTTGATACATTTTAGATGCTTGTAAAATGTGCTGAAATAAGCTTAAGTCTTCTGATAAGCATAAATCTGGTAGGATTTTATCAGTAACTTCACTGTAAAATTAATTAAATAGACAATGTTTATTTATGTATTAATTAATATTTTTTTAACCATTAAGCAGTTAAGACTGTCAGAGGATTCTAAAGGATCTTTACGCCCGTCTTCACAGGTCCACTTGGATCTGAAAACCCAAGGACCGACCTGAGACCCGAGCGGGTTTGGGTCCAAAACTCCTGCACTGGTCGGGTCCAGTATTAGCGGCCTCGGGTCGAAATAAATGTGATTTTTCCAAATGGACCCGATAAAACCTGAATTCTTTTAAACTATCCTGGATGTATACTTGCACGTTCGTGTTAAGTGAGGAACGCACATAGAAAAGGAGCATACGTTTGTAACCTCACACACAGAAATCATCTTATAGATATGAGATCCATCAGGAAAATCCACTCGCTTCATTATGCTGCGTGTTCACGCAGGCCTTTCCTTTTTTGTGTGCAGAAGAATTTCAACGGAGATTAGGTTGCAGACACAACACTGAATCATTGGGCTATTGATTTAATTTTTATAAAACTGTCACTGGTTACAATTGAAAACCGAACTCAGAAATAACTTGTATCCATCAAGCAGGCAATAATATAAAGTATCAATAAATTAAATAAATGTAAAATAAATCAAAAGTAATGGACAAGCTGGTCAAATAAGTCAGCAGGACACTGGGATTTTTCTTAATTGACTGCGGGGCAGCAGGCTGTTCACACATCAATGCCGTTTACGTACGGGTCCAGTTGGGATCGAAAATAAATGCTGTCGTGTCAGGTCGGACTCGGGTCTAATTTCATCGGGTCTGTCTCGGGTCTGGTTTTTAATAAAAAAAAAAAAATTATACACATCGGGTAAGAAGTGATTCAGGTCGGGTACAGATTTTAGGACCCGAGAAGACCTCTACTTTGCACTGCCGCTTTGTTTGTGTCACTCAACATGCACCATGTGTTTGCTAAGCTATACAAGTAAATCAATAATCAAGCATGTGATACATTGTTTCCTGCTTCTGTGATTCCTGTGCAAATTAATTTATTCCAACAGTAAGTGCAGTGTATATTTGCCGGTTTGATTAGGCTTATATGCAATGTTAAATCGCTCTAGGTTGGCAAATTGAAACATAATTAGATCAAAACACACTGAAGGGGCTACTGCCATAGGAGATCTCATACACCACTGGTTTTGAAGGGACTGGGGCTTGTCTAATTTACCAGCTAAGTCTATTGAAGGTTAGTATAATTGCTAATATTTTTAACTGCTTGTATTATTGCTAAAGTGCAACTTAAAAAAGCTATGTTGATGGTCTGTGGATGTAAAGAACACTAGGATTTCAGACCTTGAATATATATGCAGTACAAATTCAAGGCACTATATCTCTCAGCCACATCTTTACAATTCAGCTATCCATACAACTTTCAAGATCTGTCTTTTTCTACACCGGCCTCTCCCTCCTTCATTATTAGTATGAAAGTAGTAAACGGCTTGTGGGCGTTAGTTCTCCAGACTTGCATCTGCTCATGCTCGACCAAATAGTCTGATGACAAAAAAAAAAACAGACAGCACACGTGTGAAGATTGATGTGCCCCTTACAGGTCTCTGGTTTCAAAATGTGGATGCTGACAGTAATTTATGCGACTAATAAATGCATTGGGAAAAACATCATAAAAAAAATAAAATGGACGCAAATACTGGAGTGTGTCGACTTTGTCCATCACAAAATATGCCATTGTGGTTGCTTGAAGAGATGTCCTCCAGATGCATGTATATTAGTACAACAGATTATCAGCACAGTGAACAAACACAAAGATGGGGGGAAAATAGATAAAATAAAATCACATTTTCATAAAATAGACTTATTTGTGCTTGTTTTGCCAGCTTTGGCTCATTTGGCATAAACAGCAACAATGGCTCACTTGGCACAAACAAAACTTCATTCCTGTTGAAATCACGCTATTCACAGCTGTGTTCAGACTCCCTGTTGTCTCCCTGCAGTGCTGCTAAGAGGACACGCTAGTCATGCATCAATAAGACGTTACTGATCATTTGGCCACAAATTATTCCTATAAGCACATATATTTATATCAAAAGTTATGAAGATGAAGAGGAGGCAACTGCTTTTTTTAAGAACCAGAATACACTAATAAAAATTGTGAGTCAGACTTTTAATTATGAGATGAAAATTAAAACTTCTGTAATTATTTACTTCTATCTGTGGTTCCAAACCCATCTGAAGCCAGTGGAACACAAAAGTACACATTTTTTAAAAATTGTTTCGCACATAAGACATTAACATTAACATTGACATTAACTCTGTGGTCAATATAGTTTATACTAAAACCATATAATAGGTGGAAATGTAAGTAATTCAAGGCTAATCTTCCCCATCCCAAAGATTGTCCATGTTTTTTACTATTTTATGGCATTTTGACTAATGAGGAACTTTTAAAATATCCACTAAAGCCCACATATTTCACAAAATCAATCCAAATAAGGCAAAAACTGTCTAAAGTAAAACTTTCTTACATAAATAATACATTTAAAATTGAACAAATAACAATGTCTGTTCTTCCTTTTTCCTATTCAGACTCTCATTCAGTGAGAAAAATTACCCTTTCCTGATTTGAGCAGATTATCATTGTTGAGCATAGAGCGACCTTGTGATACACAGCTACAAAGAATCAAACACAGGATTTATGCAGTTTAGAGATGATTTTTTTATAAGTTTTCTGAACAAACAAGATGCATTAGTTTAATGCTTAAAGGGGTCCTATTATGCTTTTTCACATTTTAAATTTTAGTCAGTGTGTAGTGTGTATGTTTGGGCGTAAAAAAAGATCTACAAAGTTACAAATCTCAAAGTCCACTCCAAAGGGAAATCCCTTTTCAAGAACTACAACGAACGGCTCATTTTGACTACAGCGTTGTTTTCCGGGGTTTTGTGATGTCACAAAGCGGCCCATTAGAATATCATTAAAATAAACCCCGCCTATGGAAATTCGAATGGTTGGAGGGTGGGCAGGGGCGAGGTCGTGGTTAGAACGCTTGGTTGAGTCCATCAGACAAGACGACGATGAAGAAGAAGAGCTGCTGTAGAGTCAAGTTTTTGCCATGTCTGTCCATATCCGTGCGTGCAAAGGTTCTGCGCGATCTTCTTGTTCAATATTCTCAGGGTCTGAATCCGGCTCAAATTGATATGGCAATATTGATGCCATTGTTACTTATACCGGAACAGATGGAACTAGCTGCTTTGGCAAGGGGCGTGGCAGTACTGAAAGTGAAATACAGTCTAAGCTGTTTGCCAATCACAACGCACTGGGACAGATAACCAATCACACAACACATTTAGTTTTTCGGAACTAATCAAACCTGGAACTAATCGAGCCGTTTGTGCTAGGCTGGGGAAAAAGGTATTTTAATAATGTAAATTATGTGAAAAATGATGTATTTTCGAACCACCAAGCATGAGAGCATGTTCTAGTACACGCACAAAACACAATCAAGAGCATAATAGGACCCCTTTAAATAAGAGAACATACTGTCCATTATTTTTTGAAGATCGGGTTACCTGGTAGCTGCTTATACTGGCAGACTACTTACCTAGAAAGGTGATGTGGCTAAAACAGAAACAAACCAAACATTTTTTTTTTTATATATATATATATATATATATATATATATGATTTTATATACATTTCTAGTCATAACATTCCTTATTATCATCATCTGCATTCAGTTTTTTAGCATTAAACATGTAAAAAAAGAACATAAACTGAAGGAACATACACTGTCAAAAACTTCTCTTTTGTTTCCCCCTTTTTTCACAGCAAAGAATAGATTTAACGCCAATAAATAAATAAATACATTTAAATTAAATTAAAAATTCCCAAAAGTTCTCAGCAAGACCAGAATTCAAGACTAACAATGACCTCTCAGTGGAGTTTTGCTCAATTGCTTACAAGTAAACATTTTTTGCTGTTTTGAATCTGAATAATATTTAAAGAGAATCTGCTGCATCGCAGTTTCTGTCCCTTTAGAGATGTGCAGTATATTTTGTATACTCTTGGCAAGTCCACAAAGGCAACGCAGTCTAATCTTAAATATTCCAGCTTGCCGTAGCTCGCGCTTTGCTTAACCGTCAGCCTCCATAACGGTTTCCATACATCAAAAGAGCCCATTGGACATGTTTACTTACGCAGTTTATGCTAATTTAATCTTTCATACCACCGAAATTCTAAACTATAGCCCCATCTATAACCTTAAGAAAACACAATCACAATTTATGGCTTGAATCAGCTGGAAAAGCCACCCCTGCTACAGAAAACAAAACCATCAAATGCTACAGTAGCCATAATGACCTTGTGCACTTGTGCAGAATTTTGCTTATAATATAGAATTTTACATATAGGCAGACCTTTTCCACTTCTCTGATGATGGTATATGCTGCTTTGAATCGAAGTTACAGACATCCTAATCTAAATTAGGTCAGTTCTTGTGTTTCTTAAATTAGAATTTGGAACAGGAATCCGATTGATCAAAAATAGATAGTCAAGTGCATATCTGACAGGGTCACTGTAGACAGATGGCGAGATGCATTGATTTAGATATTATTTATTTCATTTCTTTAACATGCCGACTGTTGCTTGAGGCGATAGCATTGCAATATGCAAACTCTGAGTAAGTTTGATGCCGAGCTTGTAGGCATCAGAGTTTAGCCGTGTGTGTTTGTTTGCATACAAAAGCAGTCGGACGTTTTGCGTGCTGTTTGTCTCTCACTTCAGATGTCCCTGCAATTCATCAGCCTCTCACATCTGCTCACTGTCACCTAGTCATTCATCACAAAACACATACACGCACAGGCTCACAAAAGCCCTCTATCAAAACACTCTTACAATTGCGTTGCATCTACATACATTCATTGCACAGCCTACAGGTTTTCAGATAAATTCGAAGCCATTTAAATTCTCAGCAACACAAAGCATGAGCCACAATAGGATACAGTAACCACAAAACACAAGTGGATGCATAAGTATGCAAGTCATGTACTTGAGTTTCATACCCCAGCATCCTGGCCAAATTCACCCATTGGCCTCTAATCATCATGGCCTCCTAACCATCCCCATATCTGCTGATTGGCTTCATCTCCTCTGTCTCCACTATGGCTCCCGTCGCATCATCCAGGTGGATGCTGCACACTGGTGGTGGATGTGGAGATTCCCTCCTTCCGTGTAAAGTGCTTTGAGTGCCTAGAAAAGCACTATATAAATATTAGGTATTATAATTGTATGCTAATTACTCCATATTGCTCCAGTAAAGTATATTTCACTTCATTAAAACTACAAAAGTACCTGTTTTCATGCAATTAAGTATCAAGTACAGATCATCATCAAAGCTCCATCATACATTCATAACATTATGAAAAAGCAATAGTCATCAAGATTCAAGCATTTCATACAAAGAGTGTAAATAGCTTGTTTACACACACACGTATACCACTGATCTATAACAGAGAACTGGATTGCTGTCATAAAAGTGATGCCACCACGCCGCCATATTGGTATCCCCCCTAGTTTTCCCATACATTATATCGAATTAATAGGAAATCATACAATTTTAATGAGAAAACATCACCTAAAGAGTCAGTGTTTAATATCTGAAGTCTCACTGTAGTCTTGCAATGCAAACATCCTGAGCATGTAAACGGTTATTGTTTAATGTTGGGAATTTTCCCTGCATATTAAAAAGTTATGTTAATATGCATTACAGTAGCGAACATCATGATGAACATGATAAACATGGCACACTCAACATATGCATTACAAATGACAAAGTGCTCATTCTGAAATTTGAATAAAGATTTATGATACCTTAAGCCTTGGACAGTTTTTATTCGTAGAGTAGGCTAACTGCAAATGTTTCAACAATTATTTCGTTAACAGCATTCATTTTGAAGCAGGTAATGATTTAAACATTGGTTAAATTAATAATAAATTCATCATATATAAATAACTTGTTACTCCTATGGAACAGGTAATGCTAGCAAAACACCATAGAATTTGCACAATCTTTTAGAATTTGAAATAGATGTTGCTGTTACAGGTCTGACGAGACGTGAGACGTGCGGATCCATGTGCAAGCTTTATTTAAAGCAGAGAGGTCAGAAACACAGGCAGGGTCGAACAATGGCAAACAGGTATATGGCGGGCAAGACAAGAATAATCCTAGGGCTAGCAAAGGTCAACGAACGGCGAACAGAATCAAAAGGGCGAGAATAAAAGGGATGAATCCAGGAAAACAGGCAAAGATCAGAAACTGAGAAATCAGACAAGGCAAGACTACGCTAGGCTATGAAGCTAACGAGGGCTCTGTAGAGTAGCTATCACTGCTGGCGATAAGCGCATACAATACTCGGCAGTTAGAAAGGAGTGAGAATGAGTGTTAAATAGTGAGTGAGTGATATGATGTGGAGAGACCGGGAACTGAGGCAGAACCAGCGGAGCAGAGACCCAGGGCGGAGCCGGCAGTACAGGTGGAGCAGAGAACCACCACGGCGAAGCAGAGAACCACCACGGCGAAGCAGAGAACCACCAGAGCCAGACAGACCACCACGGCGGAGCAGAAGGAACAGGAAACCCCCCGGTGAACCACAGCTGGGAGTTCGCAAACGGCCTCTATAGCCGTGACAGGAGAGACAAAGAGTTCACTGACGACCTCCTTGGTCAGAACAGGCAGAGAGTTCATAGATGGCCTCCATAGTTGTTACAGGACAGGAAGTGAGTTCATAAATGGCCTCCGTGGCCGATTCAGGGCTGGACGTAAGTTCACAGACAGCCTCTGCGGCCGGGTTGGGACAGGACAATTGTTCATAGACCATGACAGGACAGACTGAAAGTGCGTTGCTGGGCGCCACCACCACACAAGGAGCTGAAGCGAGCACCGCAGTTTCGGGAGGTTCTGCAGCATGCGCCGCCACCTCTGAAGAGACTGCAGCAGACACCATGGTCTCTGGGAGCACAGCAGCGGGCACCGCTACCTCGGGAGGTTCTGCAGCGTAAGCCGCCTCCTCTGGAGATGTTGTAGCCGGTGCCGCTGCCTCTAGCAAATCGGCGGTGGAGTACATGGCCCAGATACACCATAAAGCAACCCCCCATATGGGAAGTGCTGCAGACAGGGGAATGAGTTCATGAACAGAAGGGTTAGAGTGACTGGGTTTGGGGATACCAGCTGTGCGTGCAGACACCAGCAGTGCATCCCTCACACTGGATACCAGACTGGGATACGGAAGGACTGACCTTGATAATCTGGGAGCCACAGACAGGACGTGACTCTGGATGATCAGCTGTAAAGTGACGTTACTCTGGATGATCATCTGTAAGGTGACGTGACTCTGGGTGATCAGCTGTGATGTGACGAGACTCTGGACAAACAGCTGAGACGTGACGAGATTCTGGGAGATCAGCTGAGACGTGATGAGGCTCTGGTAGATCAGCTGAGACTTGACTTGACTCAGCAATGGAAGCTGTGACTTGACTTGATTCAGGAAGATCAGCAGTAACTGGACTTGACTCAGGAAGATCAGCTGTGACTTGACTTATGAAGATCAGCTGTGACTTGACTGAACTCTGGAAGATCAGCTGTGACTTGACTTATGAAGATCAGCTGTGACTTAACTTGACTCATGAAGCTCAGCTGTGACTTGACTGAACTCTGGAAGATCAGCTGTGACTTGACTTGACTCATGACGATCAGTTGTGACGTGACTAGACTCATGAATATCAGCTGTGACTTGACCAGACTCATGATAATAAACTGTGACTAGACTCGACTCAGGAAGATCAACTGTGACTAGACTTGACTCAGGAAGATCAGTTGTGACTAGACTTGACTCATGATAATGAACTGTAACTTGACTTGACTCATGACGATTAACTGTGACTAGACTCGACTCGTGACTATCAGCTGTGACTTGACTAGACTCATGATAATAAACTATGACTTGATTTGACTCGTGACGATCAACTGTGACTAGACTTGACTCGTGACGATCAACTGTGACTAGACTCGACTCAGGAAGATCATCGACTCAGGAAGATCTGTTGTGACTTGACTAGACTCATAATAATGAACTGTGACTTGACCTGACTCATGGTGATCAACCGTGACTTGACTGAACTCAGGGAGATCAGCTGTGACTTGACTGGACTCATGAAGAACAGGTGTGACTTGACTTGCCTCACGAAGATCTGCTGGGAGTTGACTTGACTCAGGAGGATCAATGGTGACTTGACTGGACTCAAGATGGGCAGCTGACACAAGAATAATCCTAGGGCTAGTGAAGGTCAACGAACGGTGAACAGAATCAAAAGGGCAAGACTAAAGGGATGAATCCAGGAAAACAGGCAAAGATCAGAAACCGAGAAATCAGGTAAGACTAGGCTAGGCTAGGCTAGGCTGGGCTAGGAAGTTAACAAGGGCTCTGTAGAGTAGCTATCACTGCTGGTGATAAGCGCATACAATACTCGGCAGTTAGAAAGGAGTGAGAATGAGTGTTAAATAGTGAGTGAGTGATATGAAACAGCTGTGTGCAATCAGTGCTGTGTGCAATCAGTGTAATGAATGATGGGATATGTAGTCCGGGGTGATATGCAACAGTGTGTAGTGTGAGAGTCAATGAAAATGGAAAGGGTGACCTCTGATGGCTAGCAGACGGAAGTTCATGGACCGGATACGTAATAGTTGCTCAGTCAGGACATTAAAAATACATACATACGCTAAGGACTAGAAGACATGAAGCTTTATTTCCAAGATGATGGCTGGTAAGCTTTTCATTTCAATACAACATAGCAATGCAGTAGCAGAGGCTTGTAATGTATAATTCATTGTATATTCAAATCAATTTCAGATAATAATACCAGATATATGTTCATGTTTAATATTTTCTGCATAATTACGTACTTATATTTTATGTTGGCTCAGTTACCTGTGTCGTCAGTGCGCAGCAGACACCCACCTTAACGATTTCAATATATTGCTTATCCTGCCCAAAATGACTATAAACATTGCAGAAAACAAATGAAGTAAAAATTAATTTGCATACACATATCTTAAAAACTAATCCTGTATTACTGATATGCTTCAAATCGGGTGATTTTAGGTCAAGGTTTTGGCTGTCATCAATCAGTGGTGTTTACACATTTAGTGAGTTGTTAACCAGAGACTCACTTCGATCGGAACATTGAATCATATATATATAAACTATTTTGGCTCAGAAATTGATAGTAAAGTATGTGAAAACTTTAAGTAAAAAGACTGAAATAGTATTTTCTTGTAATACCTACTCTAATAATCTGCCTTATTTACAACTTCGAAAAATGTACAACTGAAAAATGTTTTTACAGTGTATGATTTGCAAACCGATTCAGCAGATTTATAGAAAAGAATCGGTTAAAAAGGATGATTTGTTCATTAATTTGACAGATATTGCATCAGTTATAATTAACAAATAACAATATTTCTTGTGTATTTTCAAAATACACTCATCCAATATGTGTCTTTACAGGTATTAGTCATTCCATACAGCTAAAATGATGGTGCTCAAGACAAGTAATGTTTGTCTACAACTATCATTTATTATTATTATCTTCTACCATGATTAAATGAGATGGATGTTTCAAGACTCAGCCCCCCCACTTGTCACCGCCTTTCTTTAATTGGATTAGCTAATAGATATAGATGAATGGCAATTATCATGGGTCTCAAGCATCATGATAAACTGGACTGAAAAACAAGTGGGGTCACATAAAGGTTACATGCATACCTCTCAGTGGATATGAACTCAAGCAGCATGCAGTGCAACCCTCTGCCCAATATAAAATATGAGTCACTGAATGTTGCCCCGTACTCAAAGCGATTTGATGTTTATCTTGCCTGGCCTTCAGATGCAGTTGACATGGGGTATCTGTGCTCTGAATGTACAATGGTGGAATAGTTTGTTACCTGAATGATTAATAGATGGTCACCTTGGACTGCAGGAATAGTTTTTTTTTTTTTTGGCAGATTTGTAAAGACACTGAGATCATTACATGTTCTTAATGCCAGTGATGTTATTGCTGACTAAAGCTAAAATATAATATAAAATATAAATATTAGATTAAAAATTTACAATTAAATGAGATATGTTGGTTTAGTAACTAACTGAATTAAGTTTACAATTACTATCATTGAAACTAATAGCTGAAAGCGATATTAGAAATATATAAAAAAAACTAATAAAAATGACAAAAGCACAACAAAAATAAGAGTAAAATTGAAATGAAATTGAATTGAAAATATAAAAACTAATTCAAATCATTAATAAATACTATTAAAATATATAAATAAAGCTAAAATAAAACTACCCAACATAGACACAACACATAATACTGTTTGTGTCTTTAATTCAGTATGCTTCACCTTCACTAAGAATCAATACAATGCTGGCATCAAGGAATGGAGCAAACACAGATGCCCTTTAAATCTGAAGTCTAGGAATGAGGAGGACGCTGTATGAGCTGATAAGTTATTTCAGCCTGGTCTCATGTTTATACGTAGGTATTAATACGTAACATTTACAAGCACAAAACGTACATTTTTGTACGTTTTTATTCATGCTAAAACGTACAATTTAGATGTGTTTCAACGTTTAAAACGTACAAATCGCTACGTATATTTAGCTAAAAAACGTACAAATATTTACACATCTTTTATATCAAGATATTCGTATCAATGCATTTTTATCATTTTATCAATAAGCGATTTAGATTTTTAGACAGCTTAACCTACCCATTTTATAGCGAATATAAAAGTATATAAAACTTATATAATAGGAAATAGGAACTTATAGGAAAATAACCATTTTAGTAACATAGCATTAAAATATTTTTAGTCTCTAATCCCACTCCTACATATAAACCTAAACATTTCTGTACAGTATAAAAAACATGACAGACAGATAAATGCAATTACAATCATTTATTTATTGCAAAAATGTCAAAAGCAGCACCAAATGTAATCCAAATGATGATGCGTTGCACTCGCAGTCCTCTCTGGCGGAATACAGTAGGTTTGTGTGATCCAGAGCAGAATTTATGTTGTTAATCGCAGAAAATATTATCCAGATAATTTTTCCGATCCCCTCCGTGAACTCGTGAAGGCGCACGCGCATCATTCAAACACACCTCACCAGAAACACGGCATGTCGCAATCTGTGACGAATGCAGGCGAGAGCCAATGAGTGTTCGATTATCCTGCCGTAAAACCTGTCGTTTGAAGCGGCAACATTTGAATTTGTAATGAATTCAAATGTTCAGTCAGCGCAGGCTTTGCTGCTCACGGTCACTGGACTCGCTGCTCGAGGTGGTGAAGCAAGCAGATCGCCGAAAAAGGCTTGGATTTTGGTCTGTTCCTCGCAGTCGTATGGATTCGAAAGATTTGGATTATGGATTACAGCGCACGAATAAAATTGTTTCATTTCGTAATTGTTGCAGTTTTGGTGTATTTTATAGTTCTATTGTTAGTCACAGCATGTTGGGGGAAAATTATTTAAAAAACGCCTTTTGTGGCCTATGGCAATCAAAGTAAACATTATAAAAGATTTGGATTATGGATTACAGCGCACGAATAAAATTGTTTCATTTCGTAATTGTTGCAGTTTTGGTGTATTTTATAGTTCTATTGTTAGTCACAGCATGTTGGGGGAAAATTATTTAAAAAACGCCTTTTGTGGCCTATGGCAATCAAAGTAAACATTATATGACAAGTAAAGGTTAAACGATTGCAGAAATTTTCTTTATTTTAAGGTTTAAATTGAAGTCGTGTTGAACATTATGCAGGCATATTCTTGGAAACGAGCTGGCAGCAGAAATCACACAACATAACGAAATGTTATCATTTCATAAGTAAACGAGTAAACAATTTAATAATGCAATTGAAAACAAGTTAATTCATATGACAACTAAAAACTAATAAAATTAATGTCGCAGTTTCAATATTAATAAGGATTCATTTTTAGGTGTCGTCAGTACGTCAGTATTGTACATTTAGATGCTGAAAATACGTCAGTATTGTACGTTTTAGTGCCTGTAAAAACGTAAGTAAATGTACGTTTTATAGAACCACATGTTACGCAAAATACATACGAATTATCATGAGATCACGTTGGTTATTTATGAATGCTTTGAGACCCTGCTATAATATCAAACCACAGATCACTTCCAATTAAAGCGATACTGATCACAAACCAATTTTGTCTTTTCAATTCGATATGAATTGTTCTCTAGACAAAGTTGATCTTTGAACAAAGTATCCTTGTGCTTGAGAGAGAAAAATCATTTGTTAATTTGAGGATTGTTTCTTTACCAAAGCCTAGCTCCGTTGTGTAACCCTATTAAGAGCGTTAAATCATCTATTAAGTTATAATGAGCTGAATTGAATTGAGCTTACTTTCTAAGGGGGTGACTCCCATTGAGACTACCTTATAGCTCAGTGATTGACAGGTGAGGTGAGTGACAGCTTGACTGTCTTAATTAGTGTGCAGGTGCGGGCAGGCACAGGTGCACCTGTCTCACCCTGCTGAAGCAGACATCATAGCTAAGACTTCAGATCTCATTTGACATCCTGTACATGTACTAGGTGTTATGAAAATAAACAACAGAAGCATACTTTGGTATAAAAAAAAACATATTAGCTTCTCTTTAAATAGGGCTTTATTTACAATGTGAGATTGCATACAAAGGGAAAAAAATACATTTCTGTAATATCTTAATTTCTCAGACATTACCTCTATAAAAAAGCTCCTGAAAATGAATGAGAATTATCCTTAAGTGAAATTATCGGTGCTGTGAAGATATTTTACTCAAATAAAATATCTATCTAGGTAATATCTTTACCTATTATGGAGTTAATGAATGAGATAATTTGTTCTTAGATCGTTTTTATTCATTGTCTTTGTTACTTTGCATGATATATACAAATACTTTACACACATTATATTTATATATAAATAATTACATTATATGTTACATTTATACACTGTTCACTGTGTGAATTTGAGTTAAATGTGTCTGTAATTAGAATTTGTATGCTCAGATAAATGAACAAAAAAGAGGAAAATTTTAGGTCCTGATGGCTTGCAAAACTACTTGGTAATTTGGAAGGTTAATGAAAAAGCGAGGCATTAAAAAAAGAATAACTTTAGCAATAATTAAATTTTTGCTTTGAACACTTGTAAATCTACGGTTCTCAAGTAAAATATAAATTCTCAAAAATTATATAATTAGCTAAGTAATAATGAACAATTACGCCTTACTTTTACTATGTCGACAAATGTCTCATCTGAGACCGATGTTTATACGTGACTGAAATGTAACAACCACATCTCCATTAAATCTCCCAAGCTACAAAAGAGAAACCTCTGAACAAAAACACTTTTCTTGTATAGTTGTGAAAAAGATTTAAGTGATGCCAAAAACTGCTCTTTTTTTAGATTTGTGCATGACACGCATTTTGAGATTGTTGCCTTGCTGGGGCCACTTGTTTACTTGAGTGATCTTTGATCAGATTTTTTTTTTCTCTGTATGTGATATTTTCTGCTTGTGTAGTTATGCTCCATATGGGATGCCCGATTGGTTCTCTTTGTTCAAGCTCACAATTGAACAGCAGTATTCTGACTACCGGCATCTGCTAAAGCCACCATTTGCTGTCCCTATACTCACTGCCGCTGCTGATGTGTGCATACGATTCTCTCTCTCTCTCTCTCTCTCTCTCTCTCTCTCTCTTTCTCTGTGTGTGTGTGTGTATTTGTGTGTGTGTGTATTTGTGTGTGTGTGTGTTGTCAGAGGCATTTACATTTGAAAGAGCTTTGATGTTATCATCCATGTGGAGTCTTAAGGAAATTGGCCATCATCAGTGGGTCTTGTTGCTCTCGCTGCGGAGAACACAAGGATGGAGTGTGCACGTGTAATCAAAATATGAAACATATAAAGAGGGGCATCTCTGGGTGAGTGCTTCCAAATCAATGGGATATCGGTTCAGTTCCTTTCATCATGTTATCAATTAACATCCTTCCACAACAGGCCAAACGCATCCACATAACTTATCCTGTCTCCGAATAACAGATAAGTCAATTAATGTCACTCTTCTTCTTTTGAGACATGCAAGCCTCCAGAAATAAAAGCATGGAAATATTTCAGGTCCTATTACTGTTAGGCAGTACTGTATTTTTTTTTTGAACGGATATACTTCACACGTTTAATTTATCTATTTCTATAAAAAGATACACCAAACGTTCATAGTGTTTTAGTCAGGCTGTTACATAATGGCAAGACCAAAAGCATAATTTAATTAAAGGGCTGAAGTTGCTGAGGGACTGAAAATTAGCTTACATAAACATGTCAGCTTTTGATATCATCATGCCTTGTTTCTGTAATTTCATTGAACATGAATGAGTGAAACCAACTAATACTACAAAAATGCATGTCACAGAAACAATAGAAACCATCAGTAATACTAATGTTCTTGTTATTTTCCTTCCAAAATGATGTCACTTCCTGTAGTGTCATTGAGAATATTTTGCTTGTGTTAAGTTATATGGAGGAGGCAGGGGTTGAAAACAAATATGTGACCCTGGACCACAAAACCAGTCTTAAGTCGCTGGGGTATATTTGTAGCAATAGCCAAAAAATACATTGTATGGGTCAAAATTATAGATTTTTATTTTATGCCAAAAATCATTAGGATATTAGGTAAAGATCACGTTCCATGAAGATATTTAGTAAATTTCCTACTGTAAATATATTAAAACTTAATTTTGATTAGTAATATGTATTGCTAAGAACTTCATTTGGACAACTTTAAAGGCGATTTTCTCAATATTTAGATTTTGTTGCAACCTCAGATTCCAGCTATTCAAATAGTTGTATCTCGGCCAAATATTGTCCTATCCTAACAAACCATACATCAATGGAAAGCTTATTTATTCAGCTTTACCCTTATATTTACCCTTATGACTGGGTTTGTGGTCCAGTGTCACATATAGGCTTTTACGTTATTCATATTTGCGTGGTTACACCACGTCGCAAACAAGCGTGTGTATGGTGCTGGGACAGCAATAACTGATGAGCAACATTGTTAAAACATCATTATTAAAACAATGAATCATTCAAAAAGGCAACCATTAGGTTGGAATTATCAGTTATTAAAACAAACTTCGTTCAGAGAAGAGCTTACAAGCAAAAAAAAGATTGCAGGTTACAGAACCTGTAATAAAACACGTATCAACATTGGATTGAATTTGCTTTACAGAAATGGTGATGACGAATCCGAGACTTCAAAGGCTTTAAACCGACCCATGTATAGCATTCAACGGGTGAAAAATCGAGCAGTCGATATTATGTATAATAATTCTATTCTAATAATGTATTTATGACCCAGCCGTTTAGGTGGCAGTAACAATTAGTATTATTCTACCTAACAAAACCTTAACCTTAAACATCACACCCAAACACTATTTTATGTAATGAGACCCCTAAATAAACTCAGTGCTAGAGGGTGCGTAGTGTAAGTCCCTTCCTCAGACCCTAGGAGCTGGTTCAATGAGTCTCTGCCCCAGGTCCCTGATTGAACCAGATCCCAGGGTCTGAGCCATTCTGAGCCTCATTTACTTCTACTTTGTTTTCGAACATGACTGATCACCCCACCTCTTGTACTTTTGAAAAGAGTGAAACATTTTTTAAATTGGTTTTAAAATTGGATTATTGGTTTTACCCAGAAGTATTACTAAATCATATACGATTGCTTCAAGGTGGAATGGTTTTGTTGGTATTTCTTGTATTATTGTTTCATGTCTTTTATTTTGGAGTTACAATCTAGTCATGTCTTTTATTTTGTATTTTTTACATACCATCGTTTCCTATTTAGTAATTTTAGCTATTACTGTTGTCCTTAGGCCTTGTTGTGGATTATACTGAACATTTGGTGAGTTGCCCTTGTCATTTTATATTTGTTTCTGATTCTGGTTTTGCTTTTAGTTGTGATTCTGATTCTGGTTTTATTCAAGTTCTTTATTTTTTTGGTTTGTTTTTTCGTCCCTGCTGTTTTTGTAGCTAAATTATTGAATGAAAATGATTTAATTAATTCAGTTTGCTGTTGTGCAACCTTGATGCGTTTGGTTTGGCTTGGCATGGATTTGGCATGGTTTGCTCTTCATCACACCTTGCTGAATTTGTTACTCAGGGCATCTTATCAAATCATTCTCAAGGCAATGTTGTGCAACACCTTTCCCACTGTTATTGGCCTCTTTTGTGATTATGTAGAGAGCATGTGTGTTTGTGTGTGTGTGTGTGTGTGTGTGTGTGTGTGTGTGTGTGTGTGTGTGTGTTTTTTGTTTGTTTTTTTTTTTTTTTTTGTTAGTTAGTTATTGGGTTTCTGAAGATTGGCATTGTTGTTTCTGCTGTTACCATTCTGTTAAACACTGATAAGAAAAATGAAAGCACATTTGATGCTGATTATAAATTGTATAATTTCATACTTGAGTGCTAAGCAAATGTACTGTAGACACACAGACACATTAATTTGAGCCAAAGACCAAAGGAGCAAGTTGTTGTTTTTTTAACGCTAGATTCTACACACATTTTTTTCACACAGTCAGTCACACAAGCCAAAGAAAGTATGATGTCAAGAACTCGGAGAGAGTGAATGCTTTCACTGTGCATGTGTTTATATGTATGAAGCTGAGAATGAATGTGTTTAGAGACACATTTCTTTTAAAGTGTTCACATTAAGGAGACACTTTCAGTATTTCTTATATATGAGAGCTGGGAAGAGCATTCATGATGCAGAAAAATATATACCACCATCTCTCCTTTCCCTTCGAAGTGTATATGCATGTTGTTGTATATGGATATGTTGGACAGGCTGATAAATCATAACCTTTGATGAGAAACCTATTATGAATTTCTCCACAGCTATATTGATCAGTTGTAAAATATTGAGATATACTGATAACTATTTATTGAATTCATTTTAGACGTTACACTTAAAAAAAATTATGCAGATACAAATAATCATAGCGGTGTTTTGTATGAGAGAACCAGATTTATTAATTTGTATTTATTACATTTTTAAATCTATTTATTAAAAAATGTTTTAATTGTATTATTTACTATTATTTATTTATGAACTAAATGTATTATTCAGTTCATTATAATTCTGTTGTTAATAATAAAGTAATAATAATAATAATAATAATAATAAATATTTATTATTAAAGTAAATTTGCACTGCACTTTTGTGGTAATTTGTGTACTGAAAAGTGATATGTGATACATTCATATACAATGTGATACATTCCTTGAAAACCATTGCTTATTCACACAGCTCTCTCTCTCTCTCTCTCACGCACGCACGCACGCACGCACGCACGCACGCACACACACACACTTACACACACACACACACTTACACTTACACTTATTTATTTGATCTGCAGCAAAGATAAAGGACTGAACCAAGGCTGAACCACTAAACCTCTTATTTTCTGTGTAATTTAATGACAACTTAAAGTTCATAGAAAATAATATATGCCTCCCAAACAGTTTCAATTTCATCCTAATTAAAAATAGATTATCTTGGAGTCTGACATTTATTATAATCATCGTCACTGACTTAAATAAACTAATGTAAAAATCCATAATACTTTGACACAACAGTGATTTGTGTATGGGCAAGTGTATGAGCTGGAGGCTGGCTGATCAATAACAGAATCAGAGCAAGAAGGTTATCACATTTAATGTGTGTGTGTGTGTGTGTGAGAGAGAGAATGTGTGTGTTTTAATCATGTAGGAAACTAGCAAAACCTGACTCACAAAAAATTACAACTAATCTAAAGCACAAATTAACAAATGCTTTCTATGATCACAACATCTGCAGTATGTGATAAATCTTTCCATTTCCAAGTAGGGCTTGTTCATTTATTATTTATTTATTACAAAAAAAGTATATTTGTCTTTCTCTTGCTTTTGTCTTCTGGTGCATTATTAAATTGTGATTCTCATTTTTTAAACATTTAGCTACAAAATCAACAGCCTGAATATAATGTATAAATATTTTTTTAGAGGTGTCTTATTGATGGCGTCACTTGAGAGACACACGACGAGAGATTTATGCTGAACATAGTTTTGATTTCCATTGTGTATGTGTTTGGACCCATATAGAGCGTCTCAGGCTTTGCGCGGAAAACCTCATTAAGTTTTAATTAATCTGCGTATCCTATTTCTAAAATAGAAGATTGATTTTTACTTAGTGCGGCAGACCATAAATAATTATATTTCAAATATTTTTTTTTTTTTGAGTGACTGAGAGAAAGACTCTTTGTCTCTGTGTACAACTTTTGCTGAGCAAACTGGAATCACTATATTTTGAAACATCTGTTCAAAGTCTTTGTCATTGTGTGCTGCGTCTCCCTGAACACAGCAAGGGCCTCCAGGCTCGTCTTCGACTGGTCTGGCTATGAACAGCTGTCAATCATCCGTGCTTGGACGAACAGACAGATCTCAGAGATGGGACAGTGGGGTCAAGGTTAACTGTCCTACTGTAATGGTTTCGTTTGAAGCCAGGCTGAGGAGAATTTCTCCCATTTTACCGACATTCTGTAAATCTACCCTGGCTCTTTAGTTCTCCTCTCTTTGCCCTCATTACTTTCTTATGAGTTGAAGTTGGAATAGCGTGCGTGTGTGTGTGTGTGTGTGTGTGCATGTCCATATGTATGTGTGAAGTGCTCTTTTCATATTTCAAGGTAGGCTAAATTCATATTAAATTGGCATAACTGCAGATAGGCTGTTTCAACAGAAACATTATTACTTTTATGAAATCAGAGCTCAACCGTAAGAATGACCTAGTTGATGAAACTGTCATTTGCCTCATCAGACCAGTGCTGAATTGTCATGACATCTTACTTTTGCTGAACATGTACTTGTGTTTTTATGTAGTGCAAACTTGTCATTTACTTTTCAGTAATGTACTGCAGAATGTTCTGCTGATTTAAATGTAACAATAATAAATTATTCTAGCTGAGGTTCAGTCTGAACTAAGAATGAATTGAAAGTGATAGTCTTGGAATTATCAGTCAGAATGAGTCAAATATTATAAACAGATTACCATATGCTATTGTTTTCCAGCAAAACAGGCTATAAATTCTATAGCCAGTTTTGTGGGTAAACAATAGCATATGGTGATCTGTTTTAATTTACTTTAATTTACTTGCAATGAATTAACATTATATCTCTGTGTACACACACACACACACACACACACACACGTACATTTGTTTTGTTTGTCTGTTAAAGGGATAGTTCACTCAAAAATAGTGGAAGTGTACGTACGTACCAGTTAGCGGAAGCTAGAGATTATGGTTTATAAACTTTTAAATATGGATGTGTCTTACAAAAATGCATCGATACGCTTCGGGAGGCCTTTATTAACCGCCCCCCCCCCCCCCCCCCCCCCCCCCCCCCCCCCCCCGC
>NW_015507668.1:34911-36570 GCF_001515645.1 Sinocyclocheilus grahami
CACAGCCATTATTGTCTAAACCGCTGGCCACAAAAGTGAGTACATTTTAGCCATTTTCTGTCCCCGGTGTCATGTGACTCATTAGTGTTACATAGTCTCAAGTGTGAATGGGGAGCAGGTGTGTTCAATTTGGTGTAATCGCTCTCACTCTCTCATACTGGTCACTGGAAGTTCAACATGGCACCTCATGGCAAAGAACTCTCTGAGGATCTGAAAAAAAGAATTGTTGCTCTACATAAAGATGGCGTAGGCTATAAGAAGATTGCCAAGAACCTGAAACTGAGCTGCAGCACGGTGGCCAAGACCATACAGCGATTTAACAGGACAGGTTCCACTCAGAACAGGCCTCGCCATGGTCGACCAAAGAAGTTGATTGCACGTGCTTCTGCGTCATATCCAGAGGTTGTGTTTGGGAAATAGACGGACGAGTGCTGCCAGCATTGCTGCAGAGGTTGAAGGGGTGGGGGGTCAGCCTGTCAGTGCTTAGACCATACACCGAACACTGCATCAAATTGGTCTGCATGGCTGTCGTCCCAGAAGGAAGCCTCTTCTAAAGATGATGCACAAGAAAGCCCGCAAACAGTTTGCTGAAGACAAGCAGACTAAGGACATGGATTACTGGAACCATGTCCTGTGGTCTGATGAGACCAAGATAAACTTATCTGGTTCAGATGGTGTCAAGCGTGTGTGGTGGCAACCAGGTGAGGAGTACAAAGACAAGTGTGTCTTGCCTACAGTCAAGCATGGTGGTGGGAGTGTCATGGTCTGGGGCTGCGTGAGTGCTGCCGGCACTGGGGAGCTACAGTTCATTGAGGGAACCATGAATGCCAACATGTACTGTGACATACTGAAGCAGAGCATGAACCCCTCCCTTCGGAGACTGGGCCTCAGGGCAGTATTCCAACATGATAACGACCCCAAACACACCTCCAAGATGACCACTGCTTTGCTAAAGGTAAAACTGAGGGTAAAGGGGATAGATTGGCCAAGCATGGGCATCCTCAAACGGAAGGTGGAAGAGTGCAATGTCTCTAACTTCCACCAGCTCCGTGATGTCGTCATGGAGGAGTGGAAGAGGACTCCAGTGGCAACCTCTGAAGCTCTGGTGAACTCCATGCCCAAGAGGGTTAAGGCAGTGCTGGAAAATAATGGTGGGCGCACAAAATATTGACACTTTGGGCCCAATTTGGACATTTTCACTTAGGGGTGTACTCACTTTTGTGGCCAGCGGTTTAGACATTAATGGCTGTGTGTTGAGTTATTTTGAGGGGACAGCAAATTTACAAGCTGTACACTCACTACTTTACATCGATTGTATTCATCTGAAAGAAGAAAGTCATATACACCTAGAATGGCTTGAGGGTGAGTAAATTATGGGATAATTTTCATTTTTGGGTGAAGTATCACTTTAAAGAAACTTAAGTTGCTATGCAGTAACTTTAAATCCAGCTTTATTTATGAAATTATACATATGTATTTCTAGGATATCAGACCGAATCAGACAATCTAAGTTTTGGTCAAAACATGTTGAAACATTAGGAGCACAAAAATTCCACAGAGGCCCAAGACAACAGGATGTCATAAATCAGACCCGAGCATTAGCCAGGCTGAAGCAAGCCTAAACCCCTCTGTCACAGAACAGTTTTCAACATTAACACA
>NW_015507668.1:36896-53777 GCF_001515645.1 Sinocyclocheilus grahami
TGAGCTATGCTTTTTAATCATGCTTCTTTAGCTTTTGAGCGTGCTATGGTTTACACGCCAGCTCCTCCAAAACCATGAGGAGAAACGCCACCTGGACACGTCAAACTTTATATCTATTTCTATTTCTTTAGTTTGTTTTATTTTCCGTTGAGAGTTTCGTGTTCTGAGTTAAGCCTAACGCCGCATGAGTGCTGTCTACCCTTCAACTTCAGACCACAGCTCCGCGTCGCCAGCCAATGCCCAATCACTGGCTTCCCAAGACTGAACCTCCAGCCAATCAGAAAAGCGGGAAACCCCTTTCGGCAGACAAGGAAGGGAACCCCGGACACAGGAAAGCAAGTACCCCAGATTCTACTGAACTGGTGCATTTAATATCATTTTAACCTCATTGAGGAACTCAATGCAAGGGTTAATTAAGTGATTGATGGTTGTTTAGGTCTATGCAATTGCACATATTGCTGTAGACTTGGGATTTCATATTTTCATTCTCTTTAATTATTTCCTCTCTCTCTCTTTCTGAAAACTTGTGTGAATGCGTGTGTTCATGTGTTAGATTAGTTTATATGTCTTAGATTTATCCAATAAAGCCTTATTTATATGGAAAAGAGAAGTATCTTGGGTTTTGTGCTCACAAGTTAATGTCTTAAACTGCCGATCTTGTTACATGTGCTAATTAATAGTGTTTTCACTATATTTTGGATATAAATATCCATTGCAGAATTGATGTCATACGGCTCGTTCACTGACTCGCTGGCCGTCTCAGTGATCAGCCGTAAACAGTGATTCTGTCCTAATTCCCTTGCATATTAATGGTGGAGTTCCCTTTAAAATCTTAAATGAGTCCCTTTGAGCTAAATTATTGACCTGTTTCCCTTACATATATATATATACATGTGTGTGTGTGTGTGTCTGTCTGTCTGTCTGTATGTATGTGTATGCAGTAACATTATAGCTGTATAAACTCCAGCTTTATTTATTATTAGAAAACATATTTTTCTGTTTATTTTTTTTAATGGAAAGTATGTATTCACTGTTATACAAGAAATTGCTAAAAATTGCCAGTGAAAATATGGACATGGCCAGTACAAATCTGAACTACCCTGAACTAGCCCCAGTGTTTATTTTGATTATTGTCCATTTTAAGCAGATAAGCGATCATAAATGAGCTCCATCTGTAACAGGAGTGTCCATTATCTTGGCTAAAGACATATGATATCAGACAATCAGTTAGGGTTTGATTTTTACTCGCTCTGTCTGTTATCTAAACTTCACTCATTTTTTTTCTACTGCCACTGAGATTCTGCCTTTTCTCTTTTATTAACAGTGAACTGCTCACCCCTTGTGGTACCAACCTCCTCGACCGTGGGACTCTCTGCCTTTATCGGCGTCAAATCCAACACTTCATCCTCGGGTGAACGGCAAGCAATAACGGCAGGGGGAAATAACGGCGTAATCAAATCCTGTGCGCGGAGCGATCTGCCTCCTGTAACCCCGATGATTCCTTAATTTATTAGAACGGAGCTAAAGTGAAGGCAAACCGAGAGCTGGAAAAGCCTCAAGAGATGTGCAGGGCGTTATAGTGTTTTATTGCTTCGAGTTACCTTTGAAAAGCCCCTCATCCTTTTGCACTTAAAGTGTAAAAGGCAACTATTTCAAAGGAAAACATTTTTTTTGGCTTCATGGTGCCGCTGTTGTGCTGTGGCCTGATTCAGCAGGTTTTGTACTTTGTGAATCGAGTGAGACCTGTGTGCTGCATGGAATGAATAAAAAAAAAAAAAAAAGACTGAGGTTCCAAATCTGTTTAGAGGTATACTTCTGTGCACACAGTCCCACAAGTTTGCACGCTTATGGGATTACACATCTAATATATTATAGGACCCTGGGTATTGCGTTTAAGATATTGAGTTGTGCTTATGGGCAGCAGATTGCACAAAGAACATAAAAACAGCCAATGATCTCAGCAATCTTTAATGCTCTCATGTACTTTTATGTCTTCCCAGAGTCTTTTATACTTGGTGTCAATTTCAAGATTGCTCAAAGATCTCAAAATCACATAATGCTTCCTTGAATTCCTACACACATGTGCAGTGTCTCCAAATACACCGCGGCCTTCAGTGTGTTCTGCATTGCCTACTGGTCGAGTGTAGACTTTGAATACCCTGCTCCATACATCATGTAGACCCTAGAGGGAGAGTTATTGAGTGGGTGTAATGACTAAACGCTGGATAATATCACCGCTAATTAGGTTTACTGTTAGTCTTGGGCCCAGATCACCTTGTGGGTCAGGGCCAGACAGGTCCTGAGAGAGGGAGAAAAGGGGAGATAGACTAACATGAGACTTGAATAAAAAAATATTTAGCTGAGTGAGCATTTTCAGGAGCTCCTGTTGTACTGACTGTGCCGGTGTGCATAGCAAAACCACAATAATAAGTCTTACTTGGGTGTAAAAAGAGCCTCCATTCGTCCTTTCACATCTGGTCCAGTCTAGGTTCGGTCTCAGAGGGCATGCCCATGGGCCGCCCACATTCGCTTCTCAGATGTTTACAGTACTGCTCACAAAAGCAGTTCTGCGTTGACGCACTGGCAAAATCTAACCCAATTGGCTAGCATACTTTTGGGAGTTGCAGTTGTTGTTGTTGTTTTTTTTTTCACCAGGAAGCAAACGTTTCTCCATTGACGGCCATTCAAAATTAGTCATGTATTTACTTATTGAGATGTTTTGCCAGATGTGGTTTATTTATTTTGTGAACATTTTATAGTGATAATATTTCATTACACTATATTTGATAGTATATCAGATGTATTTATTTTGCAAACATTTTATAGTGCAAATATTATCACTATACTATGGTTGAAGTTTAAAGGGGTCATATGATGCTGCTAAAAAGAACATTATTTTGTGTATTTGGTGTAATGAAATGTGTTTATGCGGTTTAAAGTTAAAAAAACATTATTTTCCACATACTGTACATTATTGTTTCTCCTCTATGCCCCGCCTTTTTGAAACGCGTCAATTTTTACAAAGCTCATCGGTCTGAAAAAGCGAGGTGTGCTGTGATTGGCCAGCTATCTAATGCGTTGTGATTGGCCGAATACCTCAAGCGTGAGACGGAAATGTTATGCCCCTCACCATACTGTGATGGGTGTCCCAGCCGGAGCGACGACACAAAAACATTAAAACCCATTACAAACGAGGCATTTGTTGCATCCAGTGGGGACATAATTACTGATTATAATGACTTATATTGTCTTTTTACGCGTTGCGTTGCATTGCATCGTGTCACGTAAACATAAAACTCTGTCTGCATTTGTGATCAGAGAAATGACAAACAACAAGTGCTACTCCACACTGCCCAAAACTCGCGTTTGAATCATCAGTGGCAAATCCTTTAAATTAAAACGTACTTACTTGAGTCGTTAATATTTCTCTTTACTTTAGTGATGTATCTGTTTTACCAGATGTTGTATTATTATTAGGTTTTTGGCATAGTCATGTCTTTTTGAAATTTTATTTGAGACAAATAAACTAGTATACAGGCAGAATTGTAAAGCCTACCTCAGTAAACAAACCAAAATGTGTCTGTGGAATATTGTGTAACTACTACATTTGGAGTAGTTTTGTGGCGACTGCTGCACCATTATTTGACATTGGTTTATTGTTGTGGCATCTTCTATTTCAGATGAACAAGCCCCTGAATTGAAACAAAATGAACTGTTGTTTGCCACTTGACATGTCATTCAGACAGTTTCTTCCTGTCTAAGTGGGCGGTTCTCGGCCATTAAAAGCAGGATTGTGGACCTTATGCCATCATTCAAAAATCTGGATATGCAAGACTAGTTTCAGTTTGACCTTTGTCAAGGTTATAGGCAAATGGTTACAAAAACTGTGTAAAAACATATCCATTAAGTTGCATATATGACCAGTTTGACTGCACACCCCACGTGAGATTTATCCCAATGACAGATCACAGGATTTTATATGACTCACAAAGCACAGATGGTATGATGATAGCTTTTGTTTATTGGCTATATAAAAGCAGGTACCCAAGTCTGATTATGTGGATTTAATCCAGAGTGAATGCTAGTGCATAAATGGTTTTATATATTTTTTGTCAACCGAGGTGTAATATAACCTGCTCTCACACTCCCGGTATTACTAGATAACTTTTTACATTTTACTCAGATTGCTTCCTATTAATTGTTTTAGAAGTTGCAGTGATATAAGCAATTAAATGAGAGCATTTGAGGAGAGCACTCTCACAGAGACTGGAGGAGAGCTTAATTACTCTGACTCTTTTGATCAGATGCTCATAGAAAACATCTCTCTTGCTTTCTTTCTCTGAATTCCAGTCTTCTTATGCGACAGTGAAAAACTGTTTTCTGAGTGTTGGAAGCCACTAAATCAATGTGAAATGTTAATAATCTTCATTAATTTGGCAGATATGAAATATTAATTCTCATTATAAACAAGTAGAAAATCAAATGAGCTGGACAGTGAAATAACCCTTTCTTTGGCCTCCACTAAGAGTTTTTCTAGCCATCTCTTTCTTCGACAAACAAACAAGCGTACAAAAAGTCTCAAACATTCGTTCTTTGTTGTTTACCTGCCTATTTTCATTAATCTGAGGGGCTTGTGTGTGTGTTTGTTTTTGTCTGAATTTGGGTCACTGGCATTCTCAGGCTCTCAGCCATCCCCCTGCTTACATCACATTAGGTCACTGCATTCTTTATTTTTCCCTCGATTGGTTTGAGTGTGACAGATATTATAGAGTATGCCAAGTTGGTTACCCTGATATTTGTCTTCATGTTATACAGTATTGTAACGAATCAGCTCATGAGGAAATATGAATAATTAACCATAACTAGTTATAATTAATTATGAATATTTTAGATCCGCTGTAGATATTTAGCTGACCTCTCAGGGTCAACTGTCTTGTCAATTCTAAGAACGTTAATTTCCTGGTTAAGGGAAATAACTTCCTTACTGTACAATTCAAAGTCCATTTCTACTCTGCCTTTGTGCCTCTTGCTTCTGGAAAATGCAGCTGAGAGTCTCTGCTCACATTCCACAAGGTTGTAAATGTATCGGGTGTCCGGGTTACCATGAAACCAGGGGCCTGTTCGGCTTCCTGGGGTGTTACAGAGCATTTGTGAAATCTAGCTAACAAAATATATATTGTGTGTTTGAGTGGTCCAGACGCTACAGTATGTATATGCTGAAACATACAATATTGACATATTGACAGTAGTGATTGACTGATCCATCACCAAGGCCGATATTTGACATTTTTTAATTATTGCATCAGCTGGGAAGTTTTTCTGATTGGCAGTGTGTCGGATGCAGGACCTTTATTTTGACTGCGTGTGGGACGTAAATTTTGGCAGCACAGTGCCTGAGCATCAAAGCCGTCATTCTCTGTCTTCATTTGTTTACTATCTCTGTTTAACAGTTCTTAGACATTATTAGTTTACTGTTTAACATTTCTAAGAAAATTATTTGTTCACTGTTAAAATATGTTTACTGATAAAAAATTATTACACTGAACTTTTAAAGTAAACGGTATACAAAACAAAAGATTGCAGTGTTTACTTTTCTATTATTGGTAATTCAACAAATACAAATGTATGTAATTTACAGAAGTCTTTGAAAATCTCTCTCTATATGGCATACATATTAGATTGAGTGTTTAACACAGGTTTTGCTCATAGGAGGAGCGTGTCCCCTGGCCACGGGGACTTGGCGCAAAAATGGCACTAAATTGGACAAAAATGCCCCTGCACAAATAAATAAAATCTATTACGTCTGTTGCAAACAAAAGTGAATATGAATAGACAGTGTCGATTGCGGCATTACAGTCAGATCTGCTCGTTGCACCGTATTTCATTTGAGGCGTTTTTACAGTGTTGCGCATTTTAACCAATCACACACAATTCTGTTGAGCTTAGGAATGCAATGGCCAATCAGAGGCGTTCAGATGAGTCATCGTTGAAACAGATCAGTTTTAAGTGTGCGCACATTCGCTGACTGAATTCCGGACTCTTGCAAATTCTCTCATCATAAACAACAAAGTGCAGATGTACGTACAATGTGAGTAAGAGATTAATTTCACAGTGTATACAGCTTCAGTGATTATAACCATAGTTTTTTTTTTTGAGAGTGCTTAAACTCGCGATAGATTAATGTTAGTGATAATGTCACTTTCTATAAATAATGTATTCGCTGTTTGAATAACCGTGGGAAGGAAACCTTATATAATTATCAATTTCTAACGTTTTTATTAGTGGTGTCAAAATTAGCGCGTTAACGCAGGCGATACATTTTTTTCAGTTTAATGCGTTAAAAATATTTAACGCAGGGGGGGGGCTAGGGTTGGGACAACTGCTGCTTCGGTCACTTTTTCTCTTGACAAGAAGTGCATTTATTCAGTTGCAGAATGACTGAGAACAGGACACGTTTCAGACGCGCGCTCCACTTCACTTCAGTGCCAGGTGCGAGTCAAGCGAGTGCAGAAACGGTACTGTGCTTGCAGGGCGTGCTCTTCAATTGCACACACAAAGGTGCCGGCACGCGCTGTAGCCTGTATCCTTTCATATCAAAGCGGGAAATAAACTACATGCATGCAATGTCGTGGTCAGTTAAGTCATGAAGTTGCCAAAAAGGCGATTAAAGCTGCCTTAAAAATGTGCATGCATGTAATATATTTTATATGAGTCACATTTAAAAACATGTCTCTGAAATGGAAATGGCAGTCAGAGTGAGAGCACCCTCCAGCAAGATCCGGGGGAATTTATAGTACAGGTCTCGTCTCTGGTCCACCCACCAGCAGTCTCTCATTAAGCCTTGGACCAATCCTGTTAGAGAGGAGACAACAGGAACACATCCACAGCATACAATATGTCTTAGACGTAACACCCCCACCCTTAGAATTACAAATAAATATATATTTGTAACACACAAAAACAGAACGATTCTTAACTCTCAAGCTTACTTGGAGAACGCGACAAAGCGTCAGCAATCACATTCTCACATCCTTTCTTGTGCCGAATTTCCAGGTTAAAACCTTGGATCAGAAGAGACCAGCGCATCAACCTCTGGTTTGAATTTGACATTCGGAAGAGAAACACAAGGGGTTTATGGTCAGTATACACCAAAATAGGAACAGTACAAGCGTCAAGATATATTTCAAAGTTTTGGAGTGCCAGCAACAGTGCAAGGGCTTATTTTTCGATGGTGCTGTAATGCTGCTGTGACTTCATGAATTTCTTTGAGAAGTAACAGATTGGGTGATCAATTCCCGCAGCATCTTCTTGAATAAGAACTGCACCTGCTCCTACATCACTTGCATCCACTTCCAATTTAAATGCTCTTAAGAAGTTTGGAGCGGACAAAACTGGGGCACTACACAACAACGTCTTGATGACATCAAAAGCTAGTTGACACTATATTCCATTCAAACACTTTGGACTGACTCAACAGATTTATGAGTGGTGATGCAATCTCAGCAAAATTTTTGCAAAAGGCACGATAATATCCTGTCATTCCCAAGAAACGGCGTAACTCCCGTTTTGTGGTTGGAGCTGGGAAATTAACAATACACTCAACTTTTACCTCCACAGGACGCACCTGTCCATGACCCACACGTTTTCCCAAATAGGTCACGACAGCTTTACCAAACTCACACTTGGCAAGATTCAAGGTAAGTGATGCAGCATTAACCGTTCAAACACTGAACAGAGACTTATCAGATGCTGTTTCCAGTCAAATGATTAAACAACAATGTCGTCCAAGTATGCTTCACAGTTCTCTAGTCCAGCCAGCACAATTCTCATCAAGCGTTGGAATGTAGCGGGTGTGTTTCGCATCCCGAAAGCCATCCTCCTGTACTGAAGGAAATGATCAGGTGTGACACGGGTCAGAGGGACCTGCCAATAACCTTTTAATAGGTCAAGCTTGGTCATGAACTTTGCAGTGCCAACCCTGTCAATACAGTCATCCATCCTTGGTAAAGGATAAGAGTCAGGTTTCGTAATGGAATTAACCTTACGGTAATCTGTGCAGAATCTAAAATTTCCATTGGACTTCGGCACCAGCAGACATGGTGAGCTCCACGAACTCGAACTTAGCACAGCAAAACCATGTTCTAGCAAGTATGCAGATTCTTCTTTTATTCTTCTTCTTTTGAATGGGTTTACACAGTAAGAGTTCTGTTTGATGGGGGAACAACCACCCACATCAATGTCATGCTCCAACACTGTGGTTTCACTAGGCACATCAAAGAAAAGAGAAGGAAACTTTTCAATTAGAGCAATCGGCCGGACTGAACCCCAAGGATTCTTGTATGGTCTCTTTCACAGCGAATAGGACCAACGGAACACCCTCATCCCAATCTTTCCCTGTTTCGAAACAATACAAACGCAACATACTCTTTAACGTCTGGTGAAATCGTTCTAGTGCCCCCTGTGACTCTGGATGGTAAGCACTAGAAATTGTATGCTTCACAGACAGACAGTTCAAAACCTTGGCAAACAGCTTAGAGGTAAAATTTATACCTTGATCTGACTGTATGACTCTGGGAATGCCAAATGTAGAAAATAATTTAATCAGTTCTTTTGTCACGTTGTTAGCTCTAATTGTATGCATAGGAATCGCCTCAGGATACCGAGTAGCAGCACACATTATTGTTAACAGGTACTGATAACCAGACTTTGTCTTTGGTAATGGACCAACACAATCAATAATGATTCTCTCAAATGGTTCCGACAGAACTGGAATAGGATGAAGAGGAGCATTAGGAATTCCCCGATTAGGTTTACCAGCTAACTGGCATACATGACATGAATGACATTATTTGGAAACTGCTGATTTCAAACCAGGCCAGTAAAAATAACGAATGAAGCGATTGAAAGTTTTATTTACTCCCAAATGGCTAGAGAGAGCATGATCATGAGCTAAACGCAGAATCGGTTCACGATAATTATCAGGGACCACTACCTGAAATACAGTTTTCCAGCTCAGATCCTTCCCTGATGGAGACCATTTAAGCATGAGCACCCCATCTTCCCAAACGTAAACCACATCCTTATTCGCTACTTCATCTTTCTCTACAGCCACAGCAACACAATTATCTAGTGATGGATCAGCTTTCTGCAAGGCAGCCAGCTGCTCCCTCCCTGTTCCCAGCAGAGATTCAAGTCGGACTGCAACATCCTGATCAGGAATACAGACATTAGAAAAAAAACATCCTGCACACATTCCTTTTTGTCAACTCAGTCATGAATGTTTCAGACACATCTAGAACATCATCAAACTTTCTAGTCTGAGCACGCGTTACCGCACAGCCAGAAAAGACAGACGGAAATTGTTGACCCACATCAATCTGTTCGCGCAACTCTGGCGTGTCCCCTACGATAGGCTGAGGAAACACTTTACCACCAGTGATACCATTACCCAAAATCAGATCGACTCCCTCAACAGAAAGCCGAGATCGTACTCCCAACTTCGTGAACCCTGTGAACAAATCAGACTGGAGATAAACTGAATGTAAGGGCACTTTAACACAGCCAAGCTCAATGCCACGGATTAACACGCTCGCTCCGCAGTATGACTGTTCAGAAAATTCTAGTGCACTTTCCAAGATGAAAGACTGAACTGAACCCGTATCTCGCAAGATTGTAATAGGCTTCAAATCTCCCTGCTCCTCTGAAAGAGATACAGAACCATTTGCAATAAATGGGCAGTATAACTCCGTATGCGAACTAGAAAACTGAGACGGCATGGAAGCAGTATGGACTAAAGCAACTCCTTTTGGTTTCGCAGGAGGCTTACCCTGATTCCAGCGCTTACAGTCTACAATTAAATGTCCTGGCTCACGGCAAAAAAAACACGCGTCTTTCTCTCTCACAAGACACATTTGTGTTACGAAACACATTCGACATGGCTTCTCTACTCCCTCGTTTTCCCTTACCCTTATTAAAAACTCTCAAGCTGTTTCTCACAGAAAATTCAACAGATGAACCATTTTTCTCTCTACACATAGACGAAGTAAAAAGAGTTTTGTGCGTGAGTACAAATTCATCTGCCAAAACAGCGGATTTCAGTACAGACAATACCTTTTGCTCATTTAGATATACAACAATATCCTCTGAAACGCAACTTTTAAAATCTTCCAACAGTAAAAGTTATTGTAGCTGCTCAAACGTGGTAACTCTGCTTGCTGTACACCATTTATCAAACAACACAGTTTTCTCACGAGCAAACTCACTAAATGTTTGACTGGCTATTTTCTGATGGTTTCGGAATCTCTGACGATAAGCTTCAGGTACTAATGTGTACGCTCGCAACACCGCAGCTTTGACAATATCATAGTCCAGACTTTGCTCGATAGGTAAATCTGTACACACTTCCTGAGCTTTACCCACTAACTTACACTGCAGAAGCAATGACCACAACTCTTTCGGCCAATGTAAGGTAGCTGCAATATACGCTCAAAAGCGGCGAAGTAAGAATCTACCTCTGTCTCTCTAAAATGAGGAGCAAGTGTGACATATTTACTCACATCAAGACTGGTTACAGACTCACCAACAGACGCAGTAGTAGCGTGTGGCAGACTTTGCTCCGATACAGCTGAAACTGACGGATTCACTGGTGAACGAGGAGATGGAGGTCTAGACCTAGGCATAGGCACATGTGCATTAGATTGTTATTTGGCTTGTAGTTCCAGTCTACGTAATTTAAACGTACCATCAGCCTGTAGCTCCAAAGTTCGAAAATGAAGCAGCTGCACATCATAATCCTGTTTCTTTAACTGTAGAGCCAACTCTTTCAATTTAATCGCTAACATAGGATCAAAACAAGGATGACTAGGATCGATGTTAGGAAAAGAAAAAGTTTCCTCACCTACCTCAGTTTCAACACTCTTCCGTGGTAACCCTTCCACAGATTCATCCGGCAAAATTCCAGCCTCTACCAACTTGTTATACAACTTCTCTTTAACTACCTGTTTTGGCCCCTCCCTAGGAACAGAAAAATTAAAGAAATCTGCAACAAATCAGCCTTACGACACTGGTTAAATTCCTCCATAGTAGGAGATAACGTAAACAACATTAAATCAAATTCCATATTTGACCGTAAACTCGTCCCACACCAAAAGAAAATTACCAGGCAAACGCATGGTTAATTCCGCCATATACCTTCATTGATACGTACTGAACGAATCCGCAACATATGGTACCTTCATTAACAAGCCATAAACAAATCTCCAAGTCATCTTACCCTTCACTGATACGCCCAAATAAACCTCCACAATTTATTACCTGCACCAAACGAGTCCCTGATTTATGTTATCCGGAACGGATGAATGCCCAATTTAGACCATCCGTGCCGAACAACCGGCCGTATGAGCCCCCAATTTATGTTACGGCCCCGGTCTAGGTCAGGACCGCAACATAAATGACACAACAATGAATGGCTGTTTAAGTACTCATTTTATTTATCTTAGTTGATCTTCTGATCAATCTTTTCTTGCGGTAGCAGTTTTGGAGAGTACAAACAATATCATCATGAAGAAATAAACTAATTAAAGAAACTGAGGCAAATTATCAGGGGTGAGCAAATGCCAAAACAATAAACAAATAACACTCTAACTTCCCATTAAAGAAACTAACTTCCCTGTGCATCAAAATAAAGAAGCCAAAATACAACAATATAACCTCACTCCTTGTCTACCCAAAAACAAGAGAAAAGGGTAATGGCCGAGTGGCCTATAAAAACAAATAAGGCACTCACCCCCTACGGCCTCACACATGGCTTACAAACATGAACAGTGGAACATCGAAGTTCAAGACATAAGGCTCTCACAACACATGGAGCTAACAGCACTCTGTTAGAACATACACTTGAGATCTCACAGCATTTTCACTAGAGCTTAACACACAGGTTTAACACCGGAGCAAGCATGATCAATCAAAGAGAGACATACAGAGCAATGATCATAGCGAGCATAAAAAGTGGCAGTCAGAGTGAGAGCGCCCTCCAGCGAGATCCGGGGTAATTTATAGCACAGGTCTCGTCTCTGGTCCACCCACCATCAGTCTCTCATTAAGCCTTGGACCAATCCTGGTAGAGAGGAGACAACAGGAACACATCCACAGCATACAATACGTCTTAGACGTAACAATGGTGTAATATCTCATTTGTATTCCCTACCACTAGATGGCAGACATGTAGTACTTCGATTCTAGACCAAAATTACATCACATTCCTATTCAAAGTGTTAGAGGAAATAGCAGAGCAAGTGAGCTATCGTGTCATTGATGCGGAAGCAGTTCAGTTCATAGCGTGCGAGTAAATTGTCAGATTTGTGAGAGAAAATCACCAAATGGCTAATAAAAAGTTGTACCGTGAGGATGTGTTGCAAATGTTATTCGCCGATTCTGACTCTGAAGGGGAATATTTGCCTTTTGGAAATGATGATCGGTCGTCTAATAATCGCGCTTCTCCCGGTACATCTTTGCAGCGCAATGGTGCCGCCGTGCAAGGCGAGAGTGTTCACGAAGCACAAACAAGTGATCATTTCAACCCTTTGCCCAACGGGGATGGGGGTGGCAGCGGTGGACTTGGTCGTAGTGTCCATAGGAGAGCTGTTGCTAGATGTAGAGGCAGCAGGGGTAGGAGAAATAGGGCTGGAAGTAGCACTAGCTCTTTGGACCTCTGGATCCAGTGCCCCAAATTGGTGGGAGTGGCCGCGGTACACGGTGCAGTCAGTGTGGGGTAGGTCTGTGCGCTGTGCCATGCAATGAAAGGTAACATACTCTCAAGAACTATAAACTGTGCCACCTAGATACCTGATTGGGCAGATAGCTGGTCAACTGATCAAAAAATAGGCACATGCATTTTACTATGGCACAGTAATATAGTAATAATTTACTACTTTCTCCTGTTTTACTGTTGATTTCCTCTTTTCCTGACCATTTGGAATGAGGATAAAAAGACAAAAAATAACATGCAAATAAGTTCAAACATCCATTCGATATCTATTATTTCCTGAATATTACTGATGAACTGATCAAAAAGTAGGCTACTGTTCACATGCGTTTTATTACTATATTAGTACTTTCTCCTGTTTTATTGTTGGTTTACTCTTTTCTGAACATTTGGAATGAGGATAAAAAGACAAGAAAAATAAAAAATACTACTACTATCTACTATTAGAAAATCTGATGACATCATAATATGCATATTAGACGAGTATATTTACACCCCACATAAACTTTCGGTTATGCCCAACATTTTTCTAATTTACAGTATATCTCTATCTTTAAGCCCTTTCAAGCCACACGTTTCTGAAATCTTGATGTCAAAATCCAGCATTTTTCCAAAAATCCCTGGCGCCTAAAAGGTTAACAGCTCAACTTTAAAGTTCACAAGAGAAAACAACCTCTCAGCTCACCACAATAGAAATGCAAACACCCACACCCCGCTTAATTGTTTACAAGAGATGGTATTATTTCTGTACTGTAAATGCAGTGTTGCCAAATATAGTGTTAGAATCATGGCAGTGTTTTACAGTGTACACAGCAGGTGCTTCAAAAAAAAAAGTAAACCAAACAAAACTGCTACTTTGATCTGATCTAAGAGAGGTGTCGAGAAGACAACGTAAGTTTGATGGAGAACAGGTAGAGATCACAACATTTAAGGCTTTTACAGACACTTAAAGGAACTCTAAAGGGGAGCATGTGTTTTCTGTACGAGTCATTCAATTGAATTTAGAATTACTGAATTTGAATTATGGCATCAAATGGATTGATCTATCAATCTATTGATCTTTTTGTTCCACAGTGGAACAACACTTTATTTCCCAGAATGCATTAACTGTGATGGTAAGTAAAGAAGACGTTGACAATATGATGGGAGGTACGGTTTGAAAGAAGGAGAAATACATATTTAATTACAACTAACAGCTATATTCGTGAAGAATTCCAATCATCTTCATAAAAAATACTTCATAAAAAGGTCATAATTGACTTGTAGGTCACGTATTTATAAATGTCTATTACATGATTTGAGTAGCAGATGTTTAAGGTCATTCGGCACTAATCACTCGCTTATTAGAGTGTGATGATGTTTCATAATTGACCTTTGTACAGCTTTTATCATTTTCTTTATAATGAACCTGAAATCTGCCTCTAGGGTACTTTTATCAAGATATTGATTACTGAATAAGTACTTTTAACACAATGTCGATTTCGGTACAATTTAAATGCTTATCGACTGTTTTTAAGTGTGACAATTTGTATCAAACTAATTTTCCTGAGACGTTATGTTCTCACAACCCAATATATAAATGCTGCAAGACTCAGCTTCATAATCTTGGGTGCACTTAGACCCATTGTCTTGTGGATCATGAACCGTGAAGCACTTCCTCCAAGGTAAAGAAACTGCATCTTCGGCAGCTTCCACAGGTATGTCATGGATGGTCAGGAATAATGCCAGGAATAATACTTTAACCTTTTTTTATTTTAGTCAACTTTGCGTCAAAAAGTCTTTCACATTCTTGATATTCATTTCATAAAATTTTGTTTAGATTTTAGGTCTCGCTACTGTATGTTTCTGCGCATGTGCATGTGAAAAGTCATATATTCCCATTTCAAATTTCACTCTTTCCACTCATTACCCGCTTTCGCAGATACTGTAGATAAATGATGGGCAGGTATTCGTTACACACTTGATCCGTTTCCATACCTTTTGCTTTATTAACGATTTTTTCAAATGAAACAATCTCTCTCACGCCCAGAAATAAAATGCACAGATAACTCACTTTAATTAGCACTGTCATGCTGCACCATCCGTCACAGATATCTTTTAACGGGGGTCTAATTTTAAACTTTATCACCAGAGAAACCAACAGGAGTGATGAATATGCGGGTAAAATAATTTTATGTTTCGTCTCTATTACTTTTGTCCCTGTTGAAAGTGAATCATGTATTAATCTGGCAATTATGATTTCATTAAAATCTATAAATGGCCAAGCATTAACAGTAGATAAATTAGCTCATTCGTTTCGGCCCCCAGAGCTTAGGGAACATTAGGGCACGCCCTTTCTGTTCCACAGAATGTTCATGTGAGCATATATATGCACAATCATGCACTTTATGAACCCTGAGACCGTACAATGAAGATATAAATACTGTTTAGTGTACGAGAAAGTAGAACTACTGAAGGCTAGGGGGCAAATCAGCCGTTTTCTGATTTTTGTCACTTTAGAGGATTTGTTTTTTCTCTCCAGATCACCACTGATCACATTATTTCAGTCTAAAGTTATATTTATAATACATGTGCATATATAATAAGTATAATATATAAATTATACTAGCTGTGTGTTTATGTCCCACACACACACCTGCCCCTAGACGTTATCAGTTTACTCCATCATATTGAACCAAATCCATCTTGGCGCCACTTACTTCTCGGAATCACCAATACATCAGCAAAAAAAGGAGCGTGCGTACACCGCAAACAGACACAGATGATATACACACAAATAGAAAAAGAGCGCACACACCCTCTCTCACCTACACACACACTGGAGACATCCAGCTGCCACCACAGACCTCAAAACAAACCTCAGGATTAATATTTAACAATCCTCTCCCTCTTCTCTGACCACTACGTACCAGAAATACACAAACACATACACACACTTCAGCTTCAGAGATGCGTATATATTAAGACATACGGAAAAAATACTTATCATGATACATGAAAAAGATCAAAGTTGACGAAAAAAACAGCAAATTAGACAAATGCTACAAATACCATTTGACATCATAACTAATTTTGCTGTAATGCTCCGTGTGCATGATCATGACAGGCTATGATGTCTGTTTTAAATAAGGTTTAATACGTACATGCACTCATACGTGAACATAAAGAGATTATGACATTGTCTGTCCAATAATCTGTCAGATTAAGAATGTAACTATCACCATGTCTCATATAATTGGCTTCTGTGCGACATTTAAATGTGTTAGTGTGTGTTTGCGAGTGTGTGTGTGTAAATAAGCTGACAAGGCTGAGGGAGTGTGTTTCACACCTTCAGTAGCTCTGTCAGATCCATCTGCTCAAAGAATAGATTATCATGCTCTTGACATTTACCACACACACTGATTTGTAATATTATCTTTCTTAGACCAATTCAGTCCCTAGACCATAAGCCTGTATCTTGTCTCACATCCTGTCTGCATGGGTTCCGTTGTGTCGCCTGGACATTGTCTAATTGCATCGTGTTCTGGTAATGTTATGTTTTCTTACTATGTTTTCTTACTACGCTCAATAGCAACCTACTCTAAATACCACCCAATGTTCAGCTGCACAAAGCATCCATTTCTCAAATGTCCTTTTTCGTAATAAGCAAAAGCGTATGGGTTTCACAGTCAAGTTAGTTGTTCTTGTTCAGTCATTTGTTTCTAGTTTTACATATGTAAAATAATGTGATTTGAAAGAGACTTGCAATTAATAATTTCCTTAATTTCAGCCTGTTCCTTACAAAAATAAATAAATAAAGAGTGAAAAGTTAAGTAAAAAAAATTAAGTGTGATAATTAAGTGTGAAAATAACTAAAGGACATATATGTTTGCTAAATTAAGTCAGCTGCTAACATGATTCATATTCATATATATATATATATATATATATATATATGAAGTTCATTTGCAAAAACCGATAAACACCACTTTTAAAAAAATTAGCTGATTGCCGTTCATTATTCTCCACATACAGGTGCATCTCAATAAATTAGAATGTCGTGGAAAAGGCTGATTCGTCACTTCCTGTTTGTTCCATGGTGTAAAGAACAGAAACTGCTCTTTGTTAATAACTGGAAT
>NW_015507669.1:0-950 GCF_001515645.1 Sinocyclocheilus grahami
CACACACACACACACACCACAGGCTTCACCCTATATCTGGCAGCTTTAGTCTATCATCATCTCAACGCACAATCACATCAGATACACACTGACCCAGAAACAAGCTCACACCAACACACACACACACACACACACACACACACACACACTGAGATGCAGTGGCTTTGTGCAGCCCCTCAACCGAGAGACCAGGAGTCTGCAAAGGGAAAATAAAAGCAGGGTTATCATCTACAGCCGCAAATGTGTCTGGTGTGAAGAGAAAGGCCATTTTGATGGCTCGTCCAAGAGAGTGAGTGCAAAATATTGTGTATAATAATGTATGGTAATGCAGCTGTTTTTATGACCCTGTTTTGTCCCTATCTGTCCAATCTCGGTGCACCGAAATGCTCTATACTCATCTCCACAATTTAGAGAATTCCTGCAAAGCCGGCACAAAAATGCGAGATGAGAAAGGCTCCTTTCTTCAATTCTCTCTCTCCCGAACAGTTTGTGTTTTTCAGCTCCACTGAACTTAAAGAATTGCAGAGTTAACATGGCTTCACCCCAGGCCCTCAGTCTATTCTGCAGGATGCTTTTACACAAGATGCCAGTTTGAGAAGACCACTGGATGCCTATTTCAAGGTAATAGCACTATAGTCTTCTATCTCTACTCCTATTGTAGAGGACACTCTACAGTTCATTTTTAATAAACCTTATTCTCTGTTCCACAACTATGTTTTATCGGACCGTAGTGTTATAAAGTCGATACATACAGTTGTTGCGTTAAGGTGCTGTTTTTGCCTGACCCTTAAAATCATATAAAGTCATATTAAATAATATTTTGGATTTAAATATGAACTACATTTAGATGTTTTTACTATCTATCTATCTATCTATCTATCTATCTATCTATCTATCTATCTATCTATCTATCTATCTATCTATCTATCTATCTATCTATCTATCTATTG
>NW_015507669.1:7382-25406 GCF_001515645.1 Sinocyclocheilus grahami
AAAAGCAAAAAAAAAAAAAAAATGTAAACATGATTTGTGGTTTAGTAATTTTGGTTTAGCATGAAAAGCGAGCCAGGTTTAAATCTTGACCAAGGGATCCCACTTTTTCAGGTAGTAACAATATGATTCATTTGGTAACATTTAAATGAACTGGTTTTATCCAAGTCAAAAATGTTAATGATTAAATCAACCTGACAAATTATGTTAATGGTTAAACTTAATTTTAAGGTGTAATTACACAAATAAGTACTAAGTAATATAAACTATCCACTTATACTTACTATCTGGTTATGTTTAGGGTTAGTTGCTTGTAATTATGCATAATTTACCGTTATTACTATAGTAACGTGTATCTACGCCACCTTAAAATAAAGTGTCTTCAAATAAATGAATAAAACCAGTTTAGATGTATATCAATCTTAAGAGGTTGACTTATTCAGATTAAATTACATTTGGACTCTAATACAATTATTTAGATGTTACCACATGAAGCACACTTTTAAATAGATTTTACAGAATTAGGTCGGGATTTTAACATGGGTTGCTTTTCATGATGAACCAAAATTACTACACTACAAATCATGTTTTACTTTTTTGTTTAGGTAAGCTAAAATGGACTTCACATGGTAACATCAACAGTAAATGAAATGGTTTTGTTCAAGTCAAAATGTGATTCAATCTGACTAAATCAACCTGATAAATACCAACAGTCAAAATCATTTTTTGACAGCACACATGGTTGTTTTTTAAACACACTTTAAAGTCATGTTTATGGGTTAGTTCAAGCAGAAATTAATTGTTGATGATGTCTTTTTCAAGTTGTTTCCACTGGTAACCCTTTCAGAAAAGGTAGAAACGTACTGTATGCTTGTCTGCGATACCAAAATGTTCGTGTCTTGTAAAATGGATTGAAATCTGGGTTGAGATGGTTTAGGATTTGGCTTTGTAATAATCCTATGCTAAATTCAGATCTAGTACTGTGCTTTTCTCCCTCTCTGGTTTCGTCTCTCATGTGCTTTAAAAAGTGATGATAGCACATGCCTTCCCAGCTAGCGGAGCCTCAAGGCAAAATGTACATGGCTGCTAGATACTGTTACGCTTTCTGCTTTTAGAAACAAGCAAACCCCCTTAAAGGATGCTGTAGTGTGGGGAGGGAATGTCTGTGAGCCGGAGAAAGGGAGAAAAAAACGGTTGAGATAGGAAAAGAGAGGGAGAATTGGGAGGCAGGGGATGAACGTAGGAAGGAAGGAGCCCGAGAGGGAGGGAGCGCTTGGCTGTCTGAGAGAGAGAGAGAGAGAGAGAGAGAGAGAAAGAGGAAAAAAGTCTCTCAGTCCTCTCAGTCCCCCAGTTCTTTGTAGAACATTTAGCTTTGACCCTCCCTTGCTTTTTCTCCTCCCTTCCACCTCACACACACACACAGGCCAACAGATCTGCAGGATACAGTAGTCGCCAGCATTTTATATCTGCCACAGTTCTGTTTTAATACATGTCTCCACTACAATAGTGTGTTTGTGCCCACAGGTCGCAGTAAGCAGGACTAGGGGCCGATAGACAGCCGCGCTTGACACGTTCATGATGCAGTGAAAAATACATCCATACAGATAGCAGTGTAGGGCATGAGCTAGAAACCCTTTTTTTCCCTTTTAATTTTTTTTTTGTTTGAAGAGTACAGATTGCTTTGGCTGTGAGCTGAGGAGAGACTGAACCCGAGGAACTCTGGGTAAGTTGTGGGCTTTTTTTTCCTGTCTCTGCACTGCTGATTAGGATGCTGCTGATTGATTGGTTCACGCTTCTGGATTATCATGGGCAGCTCGTCACCCGGTACCTGATGATGAGAGAACGAGAGAGAGAGAGAGAGAGAGAGAGAGAGAGAGAGAGAGAGAGAGACAGAGAGCAGGGGGAAAGGAGAGCGAGGAGAACAATTGGCAAACGCAGGGAGGTTACCGTCACTGATTTTTGTCTGTTTACTTCTGTGTTTGCCGGTCGCGTGTGTGGCCCTTCGTTAGTGCAGCCGGCACGTGCTGATGAGGTTTCGGGGAGGGGTTAGTCTGATGCCCGGGAGTGGCAGCAGGCCTTTTTTGTGAGTATGCAGATGAGGGGCACGTGCTGTGCGTGAGGGCGGCCGGGAGTGTAGAGTGATGCTCGACAGATTGCCAGATTTTTTTTTCTTTTTGTGCAATGCCGTGCAAGGTGGGATGGGAAGAAGCGATGGAAAGATACGACCTGCATGGGAAAGAGCGGAAATGGCAGTATGAGCTCCAGGCTGTATTTTCATGCCACTGACAAGACATGATGATTGCTGACCCCCTCCCGTCGCTCTCCAAACACACACACGCGCGTGTGTGCGCTTCGCCCCTCCCCGAAGTGCCTTGGCTTTTTTCAGCCCCATTTGCATGTCAAAGCAGTGGAAGGCACTGTGCAGATTAGTATGAGATGACATAACGATGTAATGAATTAAACGCTGCCGTTTAGCTGTTGCACGGGGCGGCACTGCTCTCAGAGCTCATGGGAAACTGATCCACCGCTCTCCTCTACTACTTCTCTCTTCAGTATTTACAGCAGTCCCCCTTTTTTACATTATACCACTTTTATGTAAATCTGTGCCTGCGAATATGTTTTATAAATATGTACCATATTTTTTTCTAACTAGCCTATAAAGGTTAGTTTTTGGCTATATTCATTCTATTATTTAATTGTTCAGTTTTATTTGACCCTAATTGGTTTGAATTAGTGTTATAGTAGTTTAATTGAGATACCATTTTAGTTTTTTGGTGTATTTTCTGTGTAATTAATTGTGTGTTTTGTCATTTTTAGTAATTGTTTCATGTATATAAAGTGTGTGCATTTATTTATTCTGCTTTAGTTATATTAGTAAAATTGCTGTAAATGCAAATTAGAAATGTTGCTGTGGCACTTAACTGAATAAGATACATTTAATGTTATTATATTTTTATTTGATTTTGGTTAATGTTTATTTTATTTCAAATAGCGAAAATATTTTAGTTAACTATAATAACCCTGGAATAAATAATATCAGGGCATTTATTGCTCCCCAATTCGAATGTTCTGTTTTTCTCGATTCTTCAAACATCTATTCTTTGGGGCATTCCGATTTTTATGTAATTTTTTTTTTTTGAAACAGACAACCAAAACTAGACTAATCCATATTGAAGATAATATTCATTATTGCTCTTAAACAATTCATCCATGCATGTTTAGTTTCAGTTGAAATGACACACTTTTCTCTGGTGACATATGCAGGACTTCTCCAGTTATTTTGTCCACATAAGCCCCGCCCCTTTTTAAAAACCACATCTCAGCCAATGAACACAACCAGCCCCCCATTCTACTTTTTTTTTTTTGGATGTGCTTCATAAAATGTAAGAAAATATACAACTTTAATATCCTGTGTTCTGTGTCACAGCTAACGAGTGTTTTAGTCCAACTAGTTTTATTCCCCTAAAACATTGAATCTTTTATTAAATCTGAAGGTAAAAGTTCAGTCTCATTTATTTACTAACAATCATTTATGCATACATACCTTGTCTGCCTGCAGTAGGGCCATCAAGAAAAACAACAGCAATAACAACAACAATTTAGTTATAAAATAACTAATTAAGCAAAGAAATTCCAATTCCATGTGCTTGTGGGTCCACAGCCCATCAATGCGCCTCACCAAACTACACTTTGAGCAGAAAGCAAAAGTGAATGAGGAGCCGGTCACAGGGGTCTTTGTTTTTGAAAGTTCAATTATTTTGTCTTGATGTGTTGCTCATGGTGTAAGATGGTGAAAAACATGATTCAAGATAGACTCAATGCCAAAAAAAAAAAATTGGAATTTGATATAATAGTTACATCCCATCTGTATTTATTAGTCTCATCTAACAAACAGTGTGTGTGTGCAAACAGATGTTCAAATATCTATATAAAACAAAAACGCGCCTCAAGTGACATTTTGCAATGTTTATTCAGTAATTTACACATCTGCCAACAGTTTCCCATACTTTTTTCTCAGCAAATAACATTATAGGCAATTCACTGTAATTCATTTCAAGAATTAACATATCATGCTCACTATTTCTTTTCTTCTCTTTCTGTCATTTGTCAGTTTTCCTCTCATTTTTTCATTCTTCTCTTTCTCTCGTTTTCTTTCTCATCTACGCTGCTGGTTTTTGAGGAGGTTTTGTGGGATTGAACTCTTCAACTCAGTATATTATAGTTTGTTTTACATCGCAATAACTACACACGCTGATTTCCTCCTGTAGCGGTTCCTAAAGCCATTTCTACTCTCATCTATAAAACACACACACACACACACTCTCACACCTCTCAAGACTCTGGCAATAACCCGGCGTGAAAAAAAATCTACAATGAACCTCCTTGGGGACTGAGAAGTCCCTAAAACCTTGCATCTCATAGTCTGGTGAGAGGGAGATGGCTTGTGTGTGTGTGTGTGTGTTAATGGCTTTGTACTGTTGAGCCGCACATTGATTGATGTTCAGGAAGAGGCAGTGGTTTTATGAAGCTGAGAGAGACGGAGGCATGGCGGGCCGCTCTCCTGTGGGTCTCGGCGGTAACACAGCCGAGTGTGTCACACATATCACCCATCCGCCCCTGACAGGCTGGAGAGGCTGCCACCATACTGCAGGAGTGTCTCTCTACTATTGACCAAGTCACCTGAGCAAACTGGCTGGCAGCTGCATTGGTCCCCTGTCTCTCCAAACTTCATTTTCTCTCTTTTATTGTATTCCTTTTTTATTAGCTCAATTCACTTCTCTCACTCTGTATTGATTAGAGTTGTCCAACGCTGACTTGATATCTGTCACCTTTTTAGGACGCCGGCTCTCTTATTTCATTACATGAACTTGAAAATTTGATAATGACACAGAAAGTTTGATGTAGAACTTGGGGCTAAAAAATTTAAAGTACAGAGAAATGTTTGCAGTATCACACATTTTTTGCAAATATTAATTTAGATTTGTAGTAATATATAGAAATTGTTACACTAATTTGACTGATTTCACATGTTTGATATAATTTTCTCTCTAGTTGAGAAAAACAAGTGAGAATAAATAAATAAATAAATAAATAACGAACTAACTAAATAAATAAATAAATAAAAAGGATGAAAAAAACTGAGATTATTTTCATCTGCCTTTTAAAGTCTTGATGAGTTTGAAGTTATTAATATTTGAATTTATTAATAATTTAAAACTTGTTGGTTAAGTTAACATGCATGACAAATGCTAACAGCCAATGCACTGAAAAAAAAATGGTGTAGGATTTACTTTGAAACAATTTTCACTACTTTGACAACTTTCAAAATTGCTAGTAAATTGAATAAAAATTTTATGTGAAATTTTGAAGACTAAAATAGTATTTGTAGTCACATAAAACACTCAAATGGTCTTTATTTACAACTTTTACGTGAGGGCAATTGTTGAAATTAATTGATTAGTTCTTAAAAACTGCAAGACTAGTTATGAAATTAATTGTATAATTTATTCCTTAAAAATAAATAGATATCAGCTGATTGATATATTTTATTAAATATTATGATAATATAGGTTCCACTTAGACATTTGCTTTAAATACACATTATTTAGTAATATTAAACATTAAATATTAAACCAATGGCATGCTATTATTTGATACACAATGTTGTTGAATTCTTTTTTAATGCCAAATTTGCCCTCAACCATTGTTACAATCATCTCTGATTAAAAAAAAAAACTAGATTTTTGCCGAAAAGCAAATTAACCAGTGCAAACTGTCCAATGAAATAATCATGTTTCCTGTTCTTCCTGTCAGTGGCAACTGAATAATCAATGAGTTTCCTGTCGTAGTACAAATACCTCATTGATTTCATTGATTTATGTATCAAGCTGTAATTTGATTTGCCGGTTCAGTGTGAGGGAGGCTGAAAACGGTGAAATCCGGGGTTGTGTTGTGTGTTTCTCCACGGTTGGAGTAGTTGAGGAGGTGCAGTGTTGCACCGGACTCTAGGGTAATGAGGACGCCCTCTGACAGCTAGCCTAAAGTGTATGGATGTGTTTGGTGCTAGTAATCGGCTGCATGAACCCAGGGGGGGTGGGTATGTGTGTGTGTGTGTGTGTGTGAGGGAGAGAGTGATTTGATGCTTTATGGCTGTGATGCACAAACAGGGACACACAAGCTAGAATACACACACACGCAGATCAGAGGTCCTTTGGGATTCATGCTTGGCTTCCCTCCCGCTCGGCTAAACACACAGAAGCAATGCATGACCACTCATAGAACACTCTTTATTAGAATGTATCTACAAATCATACACACACTCAGTCTAATCCATACCAACATGCATCCCACAATCCATCTCTCATTGGTTCCCCTACTGAAATGAAAATATTTCAACTTATCAATGCTTCGTGCCTTAAAGGAATGAATAAATAGCATCGCTCTCATTCGTAATGATGCATCGAGTTCGAAAAGCAACGTCGTAGCCGGTCGTTGCGTTGTTGCAAAGTATCGAACGCGTGGAATACCAAACAAATTATTTTCCAATATGGCCAAGAACATGAATAATGTGATATCATTTATATCTCTTAGCGGTGCCACAGATGTGGCTTTAATTGCATTATAAGGTTTGTTTTGCTTCAGACCACATCTCAATTTGAGTTTTGGAGCCTGTTGCAGCGGTGCCACTGATACGATTAATATAAACTAGCCCCTGTTGGACCAGTGAAATTGCACATGCTAATAAATACATATACGATGGAATAAATATTGCTCGTGCTGGCTATGTGGACAATGCGTGTTTGACTTGATTTCCACAATTTACAGGCCAGCGAGGTTGTTATGTTGTCTCTGGGTTTGAGAAGCTGCAATACTGTGTTTGAGTGTGTATATATAGCATATATGTGTCAAAGGATAAGTCAACAAATAGGTGTGTGTGAGCGTGTGTTACGGGGTCCCAGCCGAACTCCTTGCTCGTGTCAGTTTTCGCTTTCTCCTCTTGGTGCTGTATTGCCAATAACGAGGATGGGCTGGAAAGGGGATTATTGGTATTGATCTACCCAAGGGGATCATTAGGAATCACTATCAATCCACAGCTCTGTGCCGCACAGTACCGTCCAGCACAGACATTGCCAATTTGTCCCTATTAGAGACCCGGTCTGTGTGTGTCTGCTCGTGTAGAGGCCGCCTGGAGCCCAGTGCAATGACGCGGGCTGCCGCTGACCGAGGACAGTGGACAGAGGTGGTCACCTCCTAACAGAGCTCCCGAGAGACACACACATGTGAGATTCAACTAAAATGGGCGAATGATGTGAAAAAGAGAAACGGTCCACTAATGAAAAAGACGCATGTACTTGACTTAATTGATGATTTATTTGTGCATTTAAAAAAATAAAAATGAAAATTCTATCATTGCAGTTATTCCTGCATGAAATTCTTTCTTCTGTGCAAGATAGAAGAAGAAGGTATTTTGAGAAATGTCTCAGTGTGTTTTATCCATACAGTGGAAGTCAATGGGAACCAAAACTGTTTGGCTACCAACATTCTTAAAAAAATTGTTTTTGTGTTACACATAAAGCAAACTCTCTCTCTCTCCCTCTATATATATATATATATATATATATATATATATATTAAGCAGTAATCACAACTTTAAAGTATTTTTGATTAGCCCCTACAACTATTAAAAAGACAACAACAATAATATTTTGACAATTGCGTAGGTCTATGATGTAACACTAAATAAATATATAAAATACATATTTATATTTAGATTATTATATTATATTTATATTATTTTTAATGTTTATTTCATTCAATAATAATAATAATAATAATAATAATAATTATTATTATTATTAGAAGTAGTATTATTATTATTTTTAATTATGGGGAAAAATATATGAATTGAATACATATAGCTTTAACTTTAAAAGTAATTATTATTATTATTATTATTATTATTATTATTATTTTAATGTTTCTTCGGGTTCATTGCCTTGAAAACAGTCACGTTTATGCGTTTAGCAGATGCTTTTATCCAAAGGAACTTTTTTGACTTCATAGTACACAATGCCAGATTTATTAGACAACTAAACAGGAGCCATGTTTTGCTGTATGAAATTCTTGAGTTGAGCTATATGGTTATATATTTGTTGATTAAAATAGCTGTTTGTGTTACATTAAGGTTCTTCATAACATTTTATTGGTTTCTGGGCTCTTTTTAGAACCACTTTGTAGATTGTGTTTCTAAAGAAGTTTTAATGGAACTTTAAAAAAGCTCTCCTGTAGCAGCAGACTGAAAAACTCTTTCTGGTACAAATAGCAGCATTCATTTTTACAATTTTACATTGAACATCATTTTTTTAAATTGTTTCGTGCACGTTTCAGAGTTTCTTTCCAAGGGTCACCGGCGATCCATGTAAGCTGATCATTTTACTCCTCGCAGCCCCTGTCTGGTTTTCTGCTCAGTAGCTGCTTTGCTTTCCTGAACGGTTTGTTGAGCAGTAGTCGTGGTCTCTGTGGTACCAGACTACATAGGTGCTCCTACATCACGCTTTAGATCAGACACACACTGCGCTGCAAAAAACCTCTACCAAAAAAACATTGTGTTGTGTTGTGATATAGCGAGTCCTATCACTCCGTAATACAAAAATCTAATATTGCTGCATCGTAAGCCCTTCAATATCCCTCTCTTTCTATTTCTCTCTCTCTTCTCTTCTGTTTTGTTTTGTTTCCTGCCAAGTGTACACAAGAATGATTGCTAAATTTAATAGACCTTCACCTTCAGAAATCTCATGCTTCTTTACAGGACCTCCCGTCTTAACCCAGTTCATTCAACAATGTGTCAACAGTGAGCACGCTCATAGAAACACACACAGATGTTTGTTCCTCCACGTTTTAACGGCTTTTATGAAAATCCATCGACCTCAATAGCATTTGGAATGGTGTTATAGAAAAATCCATGACAAAAGATTTGTCCCCTGTACCTGATGCATTCTGGGACGGTGTGAATGTTTACAGGGTTCTGTGGAGAACTGAGAAAATTTAGTGTGTGATGAATAAAGGAGCGATCCGTGAAAAACAAAAATGCTGGTGTGCACGTGTACAAAAATATACATGTACTTCTATCAAGGGTGTCGGTACTATTTATCCTGGCCGAGTGAGGCAAGGATGTCCAGAGACCTTTTTTCCCACGACCTTTGACCTCTGGGTGGCCTCTGTGACCTGGAGCGGCTGATCATGTGGACTTTCTCACAGCCACCGCTCAACTGTGATGTCATCGACACGTTGACCATTTAAGATCTGGGCCGATTACAGGTACACTGATCTACCAGAACGGTGCAAAAGAATATTTTCTAGAAGTGATTCAGTGCCAAGTAAATATGTTTTTAAACGATATATATTACATTAAGGTTGTACATGTGTTACATTTTCAGTTACAAGAAACTATTTCTATATAGCAAAGCTCGCCTGCATGATTGTTTACATTGTCGCAAAAAATAGAAACAGTTTTGATTGTATTATATTATATATTATATCCAGTTTTATCTGTATGCAAACAGTACACTCATGTCAAGCGATATATATTTTATACAGAAAAATCTACACTGCCTGATTTTTTTTATTGCATTGCAAAATGTAACTATATTATTATTATTAGCAAGTGACCAATGCACCAAATTACTGTTAGTTTTATATGGCCTTTTTTAAAATGGCGTAAAGCGCTATATAGTATATAGGAAATCTTCAGATTTTTTTATTAGCGCCCAGCTCTTTATATGAAGTTGTTCAACTTTATCTGCATATGTACAATACACTGGCATAGAGCGTTAAATACTAGGCCTACATTGCATATTTCAGATACTCGCAAAATGTAAACTATATTATTGCCCAGCTTTAATCTGCTAAATGCATACTGTGTCATAGAGATATTAAAATATTATAAGTATCAACATTATGATTTTCTGTAAAGCTGTTTTGAAACAATGTGAATTGTGAAAAGCACCATATAAATTAATGTGATTAGACTTGATAGTTTGCAAATATAATAACTAAATTAAAATGTAAAAAAATTTTTTTACACCTTGCTACTATCTAACTGCTTTTATTGAAGCTGAATTTTTTTTTTTAATATGACCAAATCAGCCTGATTTTCATAATGTTAAATCAACAAGATTTTTAAGGGTCAGATCAGGTGGAAAAAGTGCTTTCATGTAACAAAGGCATGGTTTTGCTTTTTGCAGTACACACTGTGCTGTCACAACCTGCCGCACAGTCATGAATCTGCCGCACACAACTCATGTCCCTCAGCACCACCATTTTATCTCAAAGCCATGTTCACAGAAGAAAGAGTCGATGCGGGAACACCCAGAGAAATGTTTAACCACAGACCAGACTCAAAACCACTAGTATGTGATTAGACTTGATAGTTTGCAAATATAATAACTAAATTAAAATGTAAAAATTTTTTTTTACACCTTGCTACTATCTAACTGCTTTTATTGAAGCTGAAATTTTTTTTTTAATATGACCAAATCAGCCTGATTTTCATAATGTTAAATCAACAAGATTTTTAAGGGTCAGATCAGGTGGAAAAAGCGCTTTCATGTAACAAAGGCATGGTTTTGCTTTTTGCAGTACACACTGTGCTGTCACAACCTGCCGCACAGTCATGAATCTGCCGCACACAACTCATGTCCCTCAGCACCACCATTTTATCTCAAAGCCATGTTCACAGAAGAAAGAGTCGATGCGGGAACACCCAGAGAAATGTTTAACCACAGACCAGACTCAAAACCACTAGTTATCTATATATATGTATTGAAAATCTGTGTGCGTGTGAAATAGCTGAATGAGATGAGCTGAAGTGTGTTTTATTTTGATGTGATGTTGTGATGCAGCCCCAATGGTGTGTGGTTTGTCCAATAGAGGGCAGTATTCACTGCCCAGAGCATGACCACTAGCACAACTTTAGAGCATTGCCTGAACAGTGAATACATTTTTTTCCCTCTGTATTCTCTGGTTTTGTTCTTGTTTTTTTATTTTTTTAAACACACAAAAACAACTCTTGGACCTTTGCTGTTTATATTGTTTCTACATGCAAGCTTGATCATCCTTTACGTTCATATACACCCACACACACAAACATACATATGCACATACACATAAACACACAAACACCCACACACATATATATGATACACATACACACACACACACACACACACACACGCACGCACACACATACACACACGCACACATACATGAGTTTGATCATCCATTATTATTATTATACTTTTATACCATTATTATATACTATTATGGACAAAAACAATAGAGATAACAATACATAACTATATTACAATGTAATGTTAGATACTATATTATGTACATTTCCAGTTATTACAAGTCATTATTTTATACACTATACTTTACTAAATGGGACCATGGACCACAAAACCAGTCATACGTAGCACAGGTATATTTGTAGCAATAGCCAACAATACATTGTATGGGTCAAAATTATCGATTTTTCTTTTATGCCAAAAATCATCAAGTAAAGATTATGTTCCATGAAGATATTTCCTACCCTAATTATATCAAAACTTAATTTTTGATTAGTAATATGCATTGCTAAGCACTTCATTTGGACAACTTTAAAGGAGATTTTCTCAATATTTTTTTTCATCCTCAGATTCCAGATGATCAAATAGTTGTATCTCAGCCAAATATTGTCCTATCCTAACAAACCATACATCAATGGAAAGCATATGTATTCAGCTTTCAGATGATGTATAAATCTATAAAATGTTACCACAAAAATGGTTTGTGGTCCAGGGTCACAAATATGAGAAGAAAGAAATATATACTGAACATAAAAATAGAAAACTATGACAAATGCAAACAATACAATTCAACTAAGTATAATCATGCATAGGTGGTAAAATGTAGTAAAATGTTTCTCAATTTTTAAGAGAAGAAAAGTAATTGTATTATTTTAGTTTTTGATATCAAGATTATGTCTAATAAAAAAGCAAATTTGTCAGTCACTTACCAAATACTTGACACAAGCCAACATCTGATATAAAATATCTCACTATGCTATATTACATCTATATCCGATCAGCAACATAGTAAAGTGCATGTTTATAGAGGACAGGTCTTCCTTGTCTGGTAGCATGTGGAACCACAAACATGTGGCTCTCCACCACCAGAAATGAATGTGAAATGTAACGTGAAGGACAGCTGTTAAAGGGAGTAGTACCACTTGTGTGTGTGTGTGTGTTTTGATGAGCCAGTGGAGGCAGACGGTCTAGGTATAATCAGATAAAACCAGGGATCGCTCACTAGCCGCAAATAAAAAACATATATTAAAAGCAGAAGACACAGGGAATCGGCGTTGTATTTTTGCTTACGGGACACGGCGCTCATCGTAATAAGGCTGTGTGTATGTGAGCCTACATGCGTCTGTTTTCCTGACAGACCTGCAGACAGGGAGCCGGAGAAAAAGCAGCGAGATAGATGAGGGCCACGCTGAGGCTGTGGGTGTTTTAATTATAGGGGCTCGGTAGCTTGCTATCTTTCCTGGGCTTTAGCTCTGTCTCATGATTTGAGCGCTACCTTTATCCCTAAGCCTTCAGCTCCTCTGGCCAAACAAAGAAAAAGGGAAGGGCAAGGCTGGGGTTTTAAAGCCGCTACTATGCCACGCTTACCATTAATATCCCTTCAATCACAGCTTTTTTATGTGGTGCCGAGCGCGCTAACCCCTTTAAACTGACCCTCACGGCCTTTATTACAGCCGTCCCAGGACGTGTAAAAAATACGGTTCTAGAAGGTTTCGGATGAACCGCTTCCCTTGTTTTCCTTCCTCTGTGTATTCCACCCTCCTCTCTGTCTCTTTTCTTTTCCTCCTCTTATTTTTTTTATTTTCTTTCTATCTGCGGAGTAGATCATCGAAATGCCAAGCGTTCCGGATACATAGTGTCTATGACAACACTATTGGCTGAAAATGGCTTGTATGGATGGGCATGCCGGTCACATGACCTCACCCTAGAGTCTTGCTGAAAGAGACTCCAGCAAAGAATCCATATAGACATGCCAGAGGATTTGACATTTTTTTGAGGCTAGAAATGATTGGGATGTAGTAAAACGGAACGGATGCTTTTTAAATAACATTTTAAAATTAGGATTTTAAAACGGCATTTTTAAAATGCATTTTTTGTGTAAGCGCTTTGTTAAATGTTCATGTTTACATTTTTATTATTATTATTATTTTTAAAAATATATGAAGGTATTTACTTTTTATTTTAAATCTCAAAATGTTAAATAATTGCTTTCAACATCCCGAGCTGTCGTTTTACCAGTATATCCTGCAGCAGTGTAAATAGCAGATTTAATGTATAACATTTTCATATCTGTAAATTCCTTAAATCCCTAAATGTTTAGCATGGATGTTTGTAAAATTCGGTCCGTACAGTATCTCCATGACAACATACTTTTTTTTTTTGATGATGATTCCCGTCTTGACATTTCTCAATTTGGTGAAAATTGTGAATTGCCTTGACTCTTTCTTCAGCCAACATGTCACAAGGAGAAAAAAAAAAAGTGTTATGGGGGGTGTTGGGGGGGATCTAATGGGCGTCTGGACTGATTGTCCTCAGCCGTGGCAGTAGAGACAAAGCAGATGAATTGTGAAATGTATTCGAAGAGATTGGAGACAAGTGCATGTCAGCACCCCCTCCATCTCTAGTCCTCCACCCACCCTCTTCTATCCTCTCCTCTCTTCCCTCTGGATTTCTCCCTCTCCATCTTCTCTCTTTTTGTCTGACACGCTGCATAAAAAAGGCATGACAGCACTGCTCTGTTTGAGCAAAATATTAGAAAAAGAAAAATGCAATTTTCTCCCCTTTCAGATGACTTATCCTCGCAGTTGATATTTGTTTGATATTTGCTCGGTTGCATGCATTTTAATTGTCAAATATTACGATGGGCATCATCGAGCGATTTCAAATTGTTTTGAATAATCAAAAACAACAGCAGTCATGCAGAGAAAAAAAACATTAGTGCATTAAATGTATAAGAAAAAGACACACACTGTCTCTCATTAATTATCAGTTATAATTGTTTTTAATAAAAATATTTGTATATTTTATAAAATGTATATTTTTAAATAAATATTTGTTTAAAAAAAATTTCTAAATTAATAAAAAAGCAAACAAACAAATCAAAGTATTCTATGCATTTGAACTTGACTGGCCGTTGTCCTGTCTGAGGGAGCGTCTGGCCCCTGTCTGGCTTTCGTCTGGCCCCTGCCCCAACCTGTGACCCTTAACCGGGAATGGACGGAGTCAGTTAGTCAGCAGTGTGTGTGTGTCTTCCTCCTCACTAGCTTGACTTGGACACTAGAGACAGTCCAGTCTCTGCTGTGAGACTGAATTTTACATTTCCTGCCTTATGTGTGGCTTTGAATAAAAGCAGTGTGTATATACACTACAGAGAACAAAGAGAGAACGAAATCTTATACAATAACATATACGTGTGTGTTTGCTGCAGACATAAAGAGCCGGAATTTGTGAATGATACTGAATCGATAGATCGGTTTTCGAATTTGTGAAAGATGATTATAAAGCCTGTTGACTCAGTAGTAAATGGCAGCTCGGCTCTCACACTCTTTGTTTTCAGGTGAATGTATTTATTATTCATTCTTGCGTCAGTGTATATCTCAGGCCCTCCATATTTGACTATGAATAATGGAAGAGCTTGTGGAGCATAGAGGTGGAGGTGTGTGTGTGTGTGTGTGTGTGTGTGCGGAGCTGTGACTGGCCACTGCTGGGTCCTGCTCGGTCTGCCTCAGTGCCCTTAATAACAGTGTATAAATCAAGAGTCTCCTGTCAGCCACGCTGCCTTCATTAAAATCAAATGGGAAACTGGCCTCTTTGGATCCAATTTTAATAAAACCAGGTAATCAAATACTGCTCAAAAAATAGGTCATCATTTCACAGGCTCTGAGATGGCCGCCACACAGTGTTTTGTGTAGAAGCAATGTTAACAGGGTCGAAGACCTCCCTACAGTACGTTACACACACTGCACTAATACAGTATATATGCTCACACACACACTGCCAAAAATAGTCGGCGTGATTGAAGTGACGCATTGAAAGTTATTTTTTGTCATTCAACTTTCTCTGAAGTTGATTTAATTGACAATGAACGTTTGAAACTTCAAACGAGAATTTTCTGAGTGTGTGTCTGTGTAATATAATCTGATTGATTTATATGAAACATCTGATATGTTCAAGTCTAACATTCATAGAGTGAAATTTGAAATCTACATTTTTGATCAAAATGATCTTATATGTATGAAATGGTTTTGAAGTTTTTTCGCCGACATGTTTTGATCATTTCTGAAATGCAGAAGCTTCCCTTGAAAACTTCTGACGTTGCATATTAAATATGCATAAAAAAAAAATCACACCATGAATTATATTTAATTTTCGCATGACTAAATTTTTTTTTAAATATTCATTTAAAATCCAAAACATTTAGGAATTAATTTTTTTTTTTAAATATTCATTTAAAATACAAAACATTTAGGACATATTAATAAGATACGTTATTTTTTTTTTCTTGCTGTATGTTAGATGGCTATAAATGTATAGGTGGATTGTTTTTACGGGCTGTGCTGCGACGGACCCTTTGGTGCAGAAGGCGATGTGTCGACAATGTTTTGGGGCTTTTCGGCAATGATTTCAGTTGCAGATGCTTTGGTTCCCAAGCAGCGATGTCGGACTGTCTGTCTGTGGTTTTTCGGCACAGATGACTAGCCAGAATCCAGCCAGGCGTGTATCACACTCTTGCAGTGAGTGTATGAGAAACAGGAACCATCAGACCCCATTTGGTCCCCCCCTAAATAACCTTTATCACCTCATTCCTGCTCCATCTGAGCGGGACATACGCTGACCGTACTTATTTATACCGCTGGATCGGGTTTTTATATTTCGCGATATGTGACCAGTATTACTGTGAATCAACTGGTTCTGAAGAATTTGATGTGTAAATAAGATTACTGAGCAGTAACATATTATACTAATTTATTTTATTATTAATTTATTTATGTTAATGAAAAATTATACTAAAGCAGATCAACACTTAGATGCACAAGCATGCACTAAATAAAATAATATAATCATTGCTATTGTTTTTTTTGTTTTAATGTAAACAGCACTGAATATTTCTCTGACAAGATGGAGACAGGAAGATCTCTCTAATTCAGTCGATGAGCAGAAGAGGGCACTCTCACTCGCTCTATTTTTTATTTCTTTTCTCTCTCTCTCTCTCTTTATTTCTCTCTCTTTCCCTCCCTCCGTGAGCTTCATTCGCTCTCCCATCTCTACCTTTGAAAGTACACAGGCAAAAAAATAAAAAATAGCACCATGTGCCTTATGATGTGCATTGGTCTCTCTGACACAACCACAAATATATATGAGATATGCTAATGATTTTGTAAATTTCTTTTGCATTCGCTCCTGTTTTGATTTGTTCTTGTATTTCTTTAGTCATTAACGGAGGACAATTTTAAGTCAAGCTGTAAAAAATTAAGAAGACATTTCTGTCCTCTTAAAATGACTTTCTTGGTGTAGTCATACTGTTTCAGTTTAGTTCATTTAAATTTAGATCATTTAAATTACCTTTACAGTGCAGAGCTACAGTAATATACTTTTGTCGGTATAATCTCAAAATGGTGTACAAAAGCAATATTTCATTTTTCCCTGTTATATTGCACATCTGTGATGGACTGGTCTTACTACTCTCTGATATGTTGGGATGGGCTCTAGCGTCCATACGACCCTACATAGGACAAGCAGTTTGGAGAAATGAACGAATGGTTGGATGGATGTGCTCCAAAACGCAAGGCTAAAAAAACAAAACACTCCCTGGCTTGTTCCTCTGCCTGCAGCAAATGGCATTTTGCACGCGTGTCCTCTCATCCGACACGTTGATCGGATGTATTCGGGTCGAAACTGTCGGTCAACCACCATATTGAGAAATCATAGAGTCTTGCGGTTTTAAAGACGATATAGAAATTGGGAACAATGACAGCAATTCTCCTTTACACACGTGTGCTAAATGAAGAGTGCTATTCTCTGCGGAGATGTTTCCTTTTTATTATGTGTTTATGTAAACCCTCAGAGAGCTTAATGGAGCACTGGCTGCCAGGTTGCTTTATTCACGTTCTCCTTTCAGATCTTTAGAGCTGCCAGATTTGCCTTTTTTAAAAATAGTGGTCATGTTTTCTGTCTTGTCTTTTTTTCCTCTTTTAATCTCTATGGCCCTATTTTCTTGATTCCTCAAAGTGGATGCCACCCCCCATTGCCTTTATATCCACAAACACACACACACACAAACACACACTCGGATACACATATACATGGAACCCTAGGAACGCGCTGCAGTGATTACGGTCCCCCGTACACACACACAGGCACAAACAAACAATAGCTTCCTGGGTCCAATTGCTCATTCTGACTCCCAGAAGCCCTCTCTTTTTCTCGCTCGCTCTTGCTCTTCTGATGGGCCACTGTAGTTCCTGTCTCTCCCTCCTGCGTTTGTCCTCTCTCCTCTCCTCCCGCTGCTTCTCTTCCTGTTGCCGGTCTGGGTTAGCATGTTAGCTCGGGCCCCCGCTGGCTTGAAGGAATACACATCCTCATATCTGCTATAGGGAAGGTGCCGGCTATAGACAACAGCATCCAGACTTCTCTCTATCAAAGGGTTATCAGGGTCCCTCAGGCACTTTGAGGGGCAGCTCTGAAGGAGAGAGAGAATAGTGTGGATGGGTTTGTGAATTGCACATAGAGATATACTTATTGTGCACAAGTGATATATATTATTAATGTAATATATATGTTATTAATATGAATACATTTAATAATAATTAATTCATTAAATTAATATTTAAATATAATAATACATAATATAATATATAATATTTTAATTCTCTCTCTCTTTCTCTCTCTCTCTCTCCCTGTA
>NW_015507669.1:25416-41806 GCF_001515645.1 Sinocyclocheilus grahami
ATGATATCATATCAGTGTATTTAATTTGAAATAATTCATTTTCATTTTAAAATACATTTTATATTTTTACATTTTATGTGATAATGTATTATAAATACTAGTATTATTATTGATAATAATTTTATAAATGTATTTTATTTGAATAAATCAATTATTTAAAAATACAGTCATTTTAAAATACAGTTTAATATTACATTTCAATATAATATTAATTATATACATCTTGTAAATGTAAGAATTAGTGTATTATAAATATTCATATTATTATTGATCGTGATTTTACATATTACTTAATTTGAATAGATTGAATAGACATTTGTAGATTTATATTTTATTGATATATAATACATTTAGCCTATATATTATAATGTATGTAACAAATGTATTGTAAATATTTGTATTATTATTGATCCTTTTATACATATTTAATACATATGCAGTATACATATATAACACACACACACACACACACACACACACACACACACACACACACAAACACACACACATATAATAAATAGATCAATCATTACTTCAAAAGGATTTTAAAAAATCATATTATTTATTATATATATAAAAAATAAATAATAATATAGGAAGGATATCTTATTTACATTCTTTAAACAAGACATCATGCCATAGTTGCAACAAATTAAAGTAATAGCTCAGCATTTTCTCTAATAAGTAAAATTTGACAGTAATTTAGGTCAGAAGAATTGTGTTTATAAATGTAAAGGCGTTGTGTGTAACAGCAGGCAGGCAAACTAACGCTTTAGACGCTAGCTTGGAGTCTATTCCTCAGCACTGTATTAGCATGTCAAACTGGACTGCCGTAATGAATTGCCATCCCCAAATTTTGCAGAGAATGCGAGTAAACCTTTGTTTATGTCACCTATCAGCATGAAATATTTACAGTTCTCTGGCTCCTGGCTCGCTGTCTCCCAGCAGAATGATAAAAGCTAAGCATCCCGTCTTAACCCCTTCCTGTGCCGCCACTGCTGAAACTAGAGTCAGAACTTCAGTACGAGCAGGAAAAGACATCATAAAAAACCTCCCCTGTGACTCAAAGCCAGTTTCAGGTGCTTTCCCTTTCTCTCGCAGAAAACATTCCTCCGGGAACCGCGTGAGCGTTTGACCAGGTGATTGTGGCGACACTGTAAATAATATATTATTCCAACGCCGATTTTGAATTTCTACATGTGTGGCTTACACATGCTTCAAGTGTTTTCGCATGTTGCATTTTTGTGTATTTCTACACAATATCACATATTTTCCCAAGTTATTTTGTTTTTGTGCTAAAACGCATGAATAGATGTCTGTGTGTGTCTGTGTGTGTGAATGATGGAGAAGCATCTGGCTTTTCTTTATGCGATGAAGTGTGTCTGCGGCATATTTCTCTCGGTGGAGGTGTGGGTGTGGGTATAAAATGCCTGCGGTTGCCTTGCAGGACTGATGCTTCTGAAACCCACCATCTCTCTGCATTCCCTTTCAACACAAAACAACATGTCCCCCAGCTAAGGTGCTCCTACACTGCTTTCACCATCACTATTTCAAGAGAAAACAAAACTGTGAGCTGCGCTCGCCCAGATACTAGAAGTTGTAAAGGTGCGTTCGCCGCCTTTCTGAGGTAAATCGCACACACGGAGGCCGATCGGGGCCCAAACCTTACCTTTCCCTCTTTGGCCTCAGCGACAGCCTTCACATCCACCCTGTGTGGGAAATGCGGTTCCTGTAATACATACGGCCCCCTCACGTGGATTTGCGCGAGGTATTCATCACATCACGCAGCCAACGACATGTTGGGATTAGAAAATGAGGTTTTATTCGCATGCCGTGGTGGTTGTGTAGCATTATACGTTACCTTGTTTGAACTGTTAAGACGGTAAACAAATAATGCAAACACAAAGGAAAACGGTGAATTTCGAATCTTCTCCTCACTTTGGAATCATCTCCAGTGGTTGCTGTTTTCTCTCTAATCAGAAACGTATTAGTTCCATCAGTGGCAGAAAGCTTTTGAAGTAGATCTAACAACATAAATATCTAAACGTCGAGGCGGAAAGCTGGATGTGATTTCCTCGCAGGTGAGAGCCGAGGGCTTCGCTAATTGGAGGGCTTGCGATGTGGCTATTCCTCGCATATTTATGTGCATATTTACTATCAAACTTTCCAACAAACATTAGTTCTCTGTAATATCGCAGTTGTTGCTTATAGTGCAGATGGAGAATCTTGCTTGTAAAATCTGACATTTGAAATAATAGTCAGAAAGTGACTTGAAATGGGAAAATGTATCGAACCTTTGGACAAAGTTTGCATATGTATTTGTTGTTGAGTATCATATTTCATATCAAGCTCATGTAGTCAAGGGTAATATGCAGCTCAAACTTGAGGAGGAAAAACACCTTAGTTTTATTCAGACACCCAAGCTGAGCAAGAATATGCAATTTGGTGCAATGCTGATATTTATATGGTCAAAAAGTAAGATAAAATTCTGACAACTTGTAAATCAATGAGATCTTTACAACAGTATAACAGATTACTTACATGAAATACATCTAAACATCAGTCTTCACTCTATATGTCAAAATCCAAGAAAAATTACATTGCATTTGTTGCTTATAGAGGAATACATTGTGCAGATGGAGAATCTTGCTTAACCTTGTAAAATCTGACATATGAAATAGTATTCAGAAACTTAAAAAATAAAAATTGAACCTTTAGACAAAGTTTGCATGTGTGTTTTTTTGTTGAGTATCGTATATCATATATCAGGCTCATATAGTAAAGGTGTTCATACTCAAGGAGGAAAAAACACTTTAGAAGCCCAAACTGAGCAAGGATATGCAGTTTGGTGCAGATGCTGATATTTATGGTCAAAATGTAAGATAAAATTCTGACAACTTGTAAGTCTATGAGATCTTTATAACAGTATAACAGATTAATTACAATGCATATAAATATCAGTCTTCACTCTACTGTATATGTCAAAATCCATTTGTTCCTTATAGAGGAATACAAAGTGCATTGCTTAACCCTGTAAAATCTGACATATGCTATAATAGTCAGAAACTTTTTTTTTTAAATGGATACATGTATTGAACCTTTAGACAAAGTTTGCATATGTGTTTTTTTGTTGTTGTTGTTGTTGAGTATCTTCATATATCAAGCACATGTAGTTAAGTATAATATGGAGCTCAAACTTGAGGAAGAAAAACACCTTGGTTTTATTTAGAGACCCAAGCTGAGCAAGAATATGCAATTTTGTGCAGATGCTGATATGTAGTAAGATAAAATTCTGACAACTTGTAAATCAATGAGATCTTTACAACAGTATAACAGATGACTTATATAAAATACATATAAATATCAGTCTTCACTCTATATCTCCCTATAATATGTCTTAGTCAGATGATATTAAATGCTTGGTTTTATGATCAACGCTCTGTAGTTTTTATTTTATGGGGGCAAAATGCAATGCAATACAGTGATGATTGATAGATAAACAAATAAACGTTCCTTAAAAGCTTGATATTTGATTCTGACAATATAACATGCTTTTTCTAAAGAATGATGTATGGATATTGAAGTAAATCTAAGTTTGTACATGTTCATCTTGAAATATTACTAACAATATAAAAGCTACTTTTATGTTTTCTTTATAAAAACAGAATTTCACAGCATTAAGGCCTTTTACTTGTTGTAAACTATCAATCAGATGAAAGAAGGCATGTATAGTCAGTCAGGTTTTTCAGCAAAGTTTTGGTCATGTTGATGATTTAAAGGCCTGTACCCAATATGATACAGTACATTTTATAGGGTTAGTATTCAGTTTTTTCAAAAATGTATTTTATGAAAACGTCTCATGAATTCTCATAATCATATCTTTTAGAGTTTCAGAAGAAATTTTAACATCAGTCAAAAGTCAGAGATTTTAAAATCAATTTATCAAATTCTTCCCAGACTAAACTATCTAAAGCTGTACTTTTTAATTTATAATCTATAATCCACATTTATTTTCTGTCTAAATAAATGAATAAATAAAAACTGAAACTGAAAGCATTACTGAATATATTTTGAAGAATGTTTCAGTTGTGATGAAAAGTGGAATTCAATCAACATGGACCTCAAGTTTTATTGTATGGACAAAGAAAGTCATTTTTATTTTTAAATCAACTTATTTGAGGGTGAGTAAATGATGACAGATTTTTCATTTCTGAGTGAACTATCCCTTTAATTCTCCTGTGCTGTGAAAAAGCAAGCACTGAGCAATAACAGTGTCTTCTTGGCTTATATATGGTGTGTCTTTACAACTCAGCCATATGCCAAATATTGTCATATATGTCTTGAGAGCTGCATATGATTGTGAGAGCGAGGGCTGTTCGCTGTCTGTCACCAAACATGAGTCTGAGACAGAGAGATATGAACTACAGCAGGCCACTGAGAGGAGCTCATAATAGAAGAATACATGGTTGATACACAGTAGTATATGCACCGCTGTAATTAACCAGTGTCTTCAAATTCATGCAGGCCTTGTTAGCACTCTGGAAGAGACATTTTTGAAACCATACCTGATTTAATATGTTTCATAGATGTAATTATAGGTAGGAATAAGAGTACCTATTTTCAGACCTCTAACAAATCATTTTTTCCCCATTACAGATGGAAAAGGTGTTAATGACACCTTGTCTTTTGATTTTGCTGCATGAATTATGAAGCAGCTGTATTATTTGAAGTACAGTTAAAAGGTGAATTTCAATCTTCAGAGGACGAGAAATGTACGGACACCCCAATTAAGTCACCTTTCCACAGGGGCAAAAGTTCCATGTTGGAACAAATATTGAAATTGCTCCCGTTGCAGCCGGGGACCTTTTTCTCATCGGTAGTGACAGGAAGTTCTTCTTCTATCCTTGCAGGAAGGGATGGCTGAAAAATAGCCACTCTTCTTTTGAAGTGTTATGGATGTGGCTTTATGCTGATGTGTGTATCAGGAGCATCTCTAACGTCACACATATGGTCGAGTGAAGCGAGGATTTTCGCCGTCAAACACTTGATCTACAGTACGTCTGCCTCTGATCTCGGTAGAAGGCCCCCGTGTAATAAAAGACACATGCATTTTGCTCGTAATTGACATAAGTAGTTTTTACAAGCATTCCGCTCTTGTTATAAAATATTTTTCATGATATGAAAATTCATTTTAGGGGAAAAGGGAGTTTAATGTCTGTCCGTTATTAGAGTTGAAAATGAAAATGTTCTTGTTATTTACTCACCCTCATTTCATTTCAAAACTGTACAACACTTTTCCTCTGTGGAAGCAAAAGAATGTACTAGTTGTTTTCTCTTATGCAATTACAATTAATGGGAATTCATTTAATTGAAATGTCAAGCTTTAAAGAGGATGCAAAAATATAATAAAATGAGTTCAGAAACAAATTGTGCCTATATTGGAAATCTTCTAAAGCCGTACACTATCTTTGCATGAGGAAAAGTCTGAAATTTATGTTCCGTCATGACAACTCTCAGAGGGATTGACATGGTAATGTACATGACAATGTTAATGTATTTGGTCTTGGCGGAATAGATCTGCTACGCTGCTGCTGCTGCTGGGGCAAAGCAAGTACAGAGACTTGCTACTGCCAATACATCCAAAACATGCTGCTGTAAGCATGTAAGAAATACTGCTGCTGCACATATAACACATATGAATAACCCCCATATAGCATACATGAATCACCCCATAGCAGATCTATACAGGCGGAGCTGGGGAAGGTGGAGGGTTTCTGAAGTGCGCTGCAAACTGCTTCAGCAAACAAAAACCAGGTATTTGAATATTGAGCAGTAAGCTACCGATACAGGAGAGAACCAATCAGCTGCCATCTGACAATGATGTCGCCAGGTCAGATTGAGCTAGACCTATCGGACTGCGCCATCTACAGTTTTTTGCCAGAACTCTGTAATTGTATTCATTGAACATCTATTCTAGAGTAGCTGTATTTTTGGTGTTTCTTAGAGATCATGAGAGAAGAACGGTGAATGAATTGTTATTTGTGAATGAGTCATCCTTTAGTGTCTGAACTTTTCAATTAATCGATCATCCAGTTCACAAATGAATCATTCCTTAGTCAAAAGCTCAGTGGACTTATCATTGAATAATGGCTTAATTCCTCACAAAACTATAGAAACAACTTTAATAATCATAAATGTACTGTATAGTCCACATGATATAAAGACTTTATTCTGTGGACCTCTTGAAGCTTCAAAGCTCCAGTCACCATTCTATGGAAGTTTGTTTTCCGCAAAGGCATAACATACTGAAAAAGGTTATTTCAGAATTGTGAGATATAAACTGGGAATTCTGAGAAAAAGTAAAAATTATGAGATAAAAACTCACAACTCTGAGGGGAAAAAAGTAAAAATTACGAGACATAAACTCAGAATTGCAGAATATAAACTCAGAATTATGAGATATAAACTTGCAATTCTGAGAAAAAAAGTCTGAATTATGAGATACAAACATAATTCTGAGGAAAAAAGTCAGAATTGAGAGATATAAACTCACAATTCTGAGGAAAAAATGTAAGAATTGAGATATAAACACAATTTTGAGATAAAAGTCAGAATTATGAGATATAAACTCAAAATTCTGAGAAAAAAAGTCATAATTATGAGATATAACCAATTCTGAGAGAAAAACGTTGGAATTACGAGATATAAACTTAGAATTACGAGATGTAAACTCACAATCCTGAGAAAAAAAAGAAAGGATATAAACTCAGAATTATGAGATATAAACTCATAATTGCAAAAAATTTACCTTTTCTATTTGTTATTTCGTGGGTGAAAACAAGCTTCCATACCATTCACTGAAAGATAATAAATGCAACATTAATTGTTAAGCCATAGATTTTTGTCAGTAATCTATCCTCGGTCCCACTTAGCATTGTGTTTGCATTTTATATGTAAGTGGTTGCATACAAAATGCAAAATCTGTGTCTCTTTTATCTAGTAACTGTATTTCAGTTGTTTTAGAGGTATGTTTCATGTTTGTAAATATGGATCTTAAAGAGACCTCATTTTTTCCAGTGGACAAATGGCATAATGCAGACCAAATGTGGTGTTTTTGTGAGAATAAGTAGATGGTTTTAGAATAAGTGATTTTGAAGAGACTCGAGTGACTAGAGGAGAAGGAGGAGTGTGGCAAGGTCAAGTAAACACATGTGCAATGTTTACAAAGAGTTCTATTTAAAACTGATATTCTTTGTATTTTCTTGTCATCAAAAAATCCTAAATGAATGAAAGAAAGAAAGAAAGAAAGAAAGAAAGAAAGAAAATAAGTATTACGGTCTAACATCACTGAATCAACCTAAATGCATCAATGTATAGCAACAAAATTAGACAGGTAGAAATAGCTCTTTAAGGTAACTATTGCAGGTTGCCACTTTTTTTTTCTAGTGTAAAACATCATTACATGCCTGTACATTTCTTTCTGTAACTCAATATATTGAATCCATTAATGTTAATAATGGAAGATACTTATACATAGATATCAATAATTTTCAAGCATTTTATTAAGGAATCACTGATTGCGCTGAGAGTTAGAAAATGTTGACAACCCCTGTGTTACACCAATGAAAGTGACAGATAAGGTTGAAAAAGCTCATTACAGTGTAAGACCTTTTTTGTGTAAACCATGAAACCCTATACGTAATTAACACATATAGACATATATATTTTTTTATTCTACTGGAGATGGACAGTTGATTGCACCTCAGGACTTTTCAGTCTACTGAGGTACCCAGAGGTCTGCAGGGTTCGAGACAGAGCCAGGAGAGAGAAACAGTGTTAGCGAGCTCTGATCTGTTTCAAAAATGCCTCCGGTCTGCCAACAACAGAGATCTTGACTGCAGTTTAACACTGCAGTTTCCTCTCGCACACACACACACACACACACACACACACACACACAATACCTTCTCAATATCCCTTTCAATAAATAATTATTAAGACGACATCCCATGGACATAGGATATTTATATATAAATTATAAATATATTAAAATTGTTTAGTGTTCTAAAAGTTTAAATAATCACAAAGGAATGTGAAGAAACACTATATTAAATATGAAATGCTGAAAGACAGAAATCTTGTAAAACATACTAAACTGACAACTTAAAAATATATATATTTTTATGGTCCATATTCATCCATCCATTCTTTAATTAGGTGGTACAAATTGCAAGCATAATTTTACATGTGCAAAAAAATTTGTTTGAATAGTTAATATTAACAGAAATAAGTTACACATAAAATATATTAAAATAGACAAGTTATTTTACATTTATAATAATATATATTACAGTTTTATACTTCTTATACTGTAAACAGTATATTATTTCAAAATATATATTTTTTACTGTGTTCCAATAAATGCAACATTAATTGTTAAGCCATAGATTTTTGTCAGTAATCTATCCTCTGTCCCACTTAGCATTGTGTTTGCATTTTATATGTAAGTGGTTGCATACAAAATGCTAAATCTGTGTCTCTTTTATCTAGTAACTGTATTTCAGTTGTTTTAGAGGTATGTTTCATGTTTGTAAATATGGATCTTAAAGAGACCTCATTTTTTCCAGTGGACAAATGGCATAATGCAGACCAAATGTGGTGTTTTTGTGAGAATGAGTAGATGGTTTTAGAATAAGTGATTTTGAAGAGACTCGAGTGACTAGAGGAGAAGGAGGAGTGTGGCAAGGTCAAACGCGGTGATGAAGGCGTTACATTCTCTGAGGCCAGCAGAGAGTCTGAGATGACCAATGAAGACCGGATGCATTATTCTGGACTTCAATAGACCACAAAAGGTGCTTTTTGTCTTTTGGTAAAATAGAGCTTTCTTCAGAAATAAATTGATACATAAATTGGGTAACACTTTATAATAGCAGTACATGAAGAATGATGTTCTAATACATAAATGAATATTACTGAACTAATGATGAGTGTCAAGGTGAATACCAACCACATTGACTAGGCTTGTTATTGAATGTATTCATCAACACTTTTGGGGTAAGTTTTCACACATGAATTCATATAACTCATACTGTAGTTAAGGTTAGTTCTTGATTAGTACATGCCTTAACTCATCATTAGTTCACAATAAAATAATTTAAATGTAGGTATTAGTACATGATTGCTTCTGTACTTTTATTGTAATGTGATACCCCTAAATTGTTTATTTTTCAAAACAATTTCCAAAATAATAAGTGCAACTAAATAATATTAAGTGCACATTACTTATTACTTTCGTATTCCTTAATTAAGCATCAACATAAACAGCAACGCATTTTACTTCCTTAATGTACCAACTACTGTCCAAATGTTTGAGATGGGTTTGATTTTTTCAAATGTATTTTAAACATTGCATTTATTTGATAAAAATACCATAGCAGTAATATTGTGAAATATTATTATAATATTTTAATGTACAATTTAAAATAACTTTAAATTTTAAAATTATATATATATATATATATATATATATTTAAAATTGAATTTATTCCTGTAATGCAAAGCTGAATTTTTTCATCATTACTCCAGCCTTCAGTGTCACATGATCGTTCAGAAATCATTCTGATATGCCGATTTGCTGCTCAAGAAACATTTCTTATTAAAGTATCAATGTTGAAAACAGTTGTGCTGCTTAATTTTGTGAAAACCATGATACATTGTTTTTGTTTTTGGGAATCTTTGATAAATAGAGTTTTCAAAAGAACAGCATTTATTTGAAATGGAATGTTTTGTAAAAAAAAAAAGTCTTTACTTTGGATCAATTCATTGTCGCCCTTGCTATATAAAAGTATGAATTCCTTTTATAAATATAATTATTATATTACTGGCCCCAACCTTTGAATGGTAGTATTTCATGATATTCAATAAGAAAAACGGAAAAGAGAGATTGTATCCATCAATATATGACTGGATCACAAAAAGTAGTGAAAAATGAGAGGACTTGGTTATATCAGCCTAAAAAAGTAAATCAGATGCGTGGGATGTTTTTGTATGATCATAAATATTTTTAAAACAGTTATTTACCAAGACAAATGCTTAGGGTAAATGGGGTGAATTTTAGTTTGATGTTTTATGAATTTAATATGACTTAAACAAATATGATTAAATACTAAATTAGCACAACAACCTGCATGTGAAAATCATAACATATGATAAAACGATATTCATATCAGACAGACCCTTCTTCAGACTTCAACACGCACACTTATGGTCACAAGTTTGCCTTCAGAATCCATTTCCTCCAAACGACACCCAGCAACAACTCTTTTTTTTCTCTCAGTCTTCTCCCTTTTCTTTCTTCACTCATGGTGTGCTTTAAATGTGGTGCTGAGGTAGAGGAGGTGCGTTTGTTCAATGAGCCGTCCGGAGTCCAGCTTTGCCAGGAAGACAGAATAAATTGTTTTAAATAAGCTATTGAATTGGGCCAAAACTGCTGGTGCCGTTCTCCCTTCCTCTGGCGCACTCGTCCTCTTTAAGCCCCCGCTGACAGGGCTGTGGTGACAGTAGGAGCACTGTATCTCCACCTGTGCTGGGATGTCACGCTGTCGTTTATGCTCCATTGTCCTTCAAATGGCAACATTAGTGATTTCTGTGCAGAAACTATGACTATAGTGCTCCAGGGTTTAGCCCCCGTCCAAATTAGACTGGGGGGAAAAAAACAGGAGCACGTCTGTTTTTCAGCTCTAAGAATAAAGCTGTGCAAATGCTCTAAGTGGAAAGCTGTGCTCTGTAACTAATTTAGTGATGTATTTTTTTTTGTCTGAAACCTTTGGGTGACTTTTGGAGAGCTAATGTTTCTGATTACTGAACTTTTTTCCTCGCCTTTTTCTCTTTTCCTCCTTTTCGAGACACAAGTTATGTATGAAATTCCCGAAGCAGCTTAGGATAAATGACACGAGGCGGAATAGAGAAGCATGGCGGACTTTAAAATCATTAGAATAAGAGGAGGCTCGGTGTACAGAGTGTTAGCAAGAACAAGCGCTCCAGAAATGCACTTGATGGCTTTCCCACTACATCATTCGCTCGAGCCTGACAGCGGATGGATTGCCAGATACAAAGAAGCCTGGTACTCCAGCGTCTTCTGATTTAAATGTCACTTTTGAAATAAAAAAGGTATCACTCTAGTGAGAGTCTGATGTAGACATTAGTCTGAGTGGGACTGGTTGAGAAGCAAACCTAGTCATCTGAATGGGGATAAATGGAGGAAATGAAAGATAGACAGGCTGGGGAAACGAGGATTGATGGCTGTAAACATCACAATGGTACAACGTGGTTTCGCAATTATGGGATATTGTTTCACGATCTTCTGAAACGCACGGATATTGAACTCATTTGGGAAAAAAGCATGAAGGAAGGCCGGGTTATGACAAAACTTCTTAAAGCGAGGTTTTTATAAAACGGAACAGCAAACAAAGTCCAAACTACTGCTGTAGCTCACAATAGAAGATGAAGGAGATAAAACGTATCCAACATTTAAAGTATACTATTTCTCTATTAAGTATGCTAAAGTGTTCACAAGGAAGACATTTCATGTTGTACATATTTAGGTTTGATAGTGTTTGCAACATGAGCCTCGGTTAGGTACATCGCTGTATCATTGTCTCAGGTATGACCAAATGGAGGCAGTATTTTCCACTTGCCGACACACAAACACACACACACTGAAAGCCCTCACACACTCAGAACAAGGAGAGGATGAAGATTGGGTTTTAAATTGAACGACATTGTCTCAGTTGCTGCCATCACCACATTGATTTATCTGTGCATATTTTAATTGGTCCTGGATACAATGGTCCATTATCACAATCACTGCCTGCAATTACCCTTTATTTCTGCGTTCATTTCGAAATTTTAATTGATGGCAACTTTTAATGATGCTGTGCAATTAAAAGCCATCCGATGAATGGAATGTTCAGCAAGTTTAGTTAAAGGGGTCATATGACGTTGCTAAAAAGAACATTATTTTGTGTATTTGGTGTAATGAAATGTGTTTATGCGGTTTAAGGTTAAAAAAACACATTATTTTCCACATACTGTACATTATTGTTTCTCCTCTATGCACCGCCTTTCTGAAACGCATTGATTTTTACAAAGCTCATCGGTCTGAAAACCGAGGTGTGCTCTGATTGGCCAGCTATCTAATGCATTGTCATTGGCCGAATTCCTCAAGCGTGTGGCGGAAATGTTACGCCTCTTACCATACTGTGATGCCGTGTCCTGGCGCGATGAGACAAAACCAATAAAACCCATTATAAATGAGGCATCCAGTGGGGACATAATTACGGATTATAATGACTTATACTGTCTTTTTACGCATTGCGTTGCATCGCGCCACGTAAACATAAAACCATGTCTGCATTTGTGATCGGAGAAACGACAAACAACAAGCGCTACTCTACACTGCTCAAAACTCGCATTTGAATCATCAGTGGCAAATCCTTTAAACATGAAAACTTACTTACAGGCTGTGAGTCAGCATTATTTGTCAGAACACCGGCATTGTCGCCTACTCTCCCAGGAAACAGTCCTCGTCCTCCGTAAAATGCATTGCATGTGTTTAAACGAGGCATTTTAGGAGGGCGTGGACGGGTCTTAACTTTTATAAAGAATATCTCTTTGGGTTTGAGACTTTAGTCTTTGCAACTTTAGGGATCTTGTACAGTTTGTAACACTCCAAAGAGAAAGGAAAACTTGAAATCGCATCATATGACCCCTTTAAGAAACAGTACAATACGGCACAAACATCTTTTAGCAAACTCATATATAAAGTTAACGTTGGAGTCTTTTTAATTGATGTCACGCTCTTTTGATCAGAGAGACAGCAGAGCGTCAATGACTTCAGACAGGTATGGAGTGTCACGGACTGAAAGACAATTCAAGTGTTCAATTATTGACACAGTGTCAGACGTCTGCTATAACTCATTAACAAAAATGCATATATATATATATATATATATATATAGTGCTAGAAGGATAAACGCCTGTAATCTCAGATCTCAAACCCACATTTCTGGATGTGACTGGCTGCTGTTTATTGTTTGTCAGAGCAAGAGGAAGCACAGGCGTGAGAGGCCAGTCGTGCCCCACTGCTGGCTCCATTGTCCCCCTGCTTGCCACATTTGAACTTAATATTCCATGAAATAAGGCGGCCCATCAAACCATTGTAATCGTGTCAGGTTAATAGAAGAAGTGAAATTATTTCCCCTCACACTCTTTCAAACTCACCCACTTCTCTCTCTCGTGCACGTTCACCAGCACATTTCCGATCACACTGTTATATTATGTTTGTTCCGCTCATAAAATGCTTCCCTTCTCTGTTGTGATTATTCTTAGTATCTGGGCTGAGAGGCTCCCACTGTCTTTTGAGATGTTTCGAACACCTTCCGATCCTAATAAACAGTCCTTTCCTGCTGTCCACCTCACATATCTCTCCTTCACATGTACAAACTCATGTGGCATCAGCCTTGGTCATCGCTGTGAAGGGACGGTGATCAGAAGCTTTGCTATGATGTGGCTATCATGTTTGTTCATACAATGGCTGCTGGGTGTTTCTCTGTCCTTCCTTGTCCTCCTCTGTGGCTCCAGCACCCGAGACAGCAGCCAGACCAGGCCATGCACACTGACTTCAGTACAGCAGTCAGACTCTTAAAGCAATAGTAACCCAAAAATGAAAACATTCTTCTGTGGAACACAAAGGATGATATTTTAACAGTTTTGGCCACTATAGAGTTGTGCAGACATGACGTCATAACCAGTAAAACGAATTCGCCATGGGTTCCCTCAAAGTTTTCCTATGGGGATTTTCAATTTATGAGTAAAAATAAGGTCTGTGGTGAACATAACTTGACGATACTTTAACGTTTTGCTCTACAGTGTAAATTGTGCACACCCATAGGGAAAACACAAATTGTGAGGATATTATGTGTATTAAAAAAAACTATGTTTCTAATAAGTAACTACATAATAACTTTTGGGGTGTGAGTGTGTGCAGTTTACGCTGTTGTGTAACAAAACTCCATATTCCAACTTCCATATGACTGCACTGCAAATGACTGTCATTTATTTAAAGTAAATTTTTATATTAGTCTAATCGAAAATCATGGTTTCCATCTAAAAGCAAAAAGCACTCATATTCTATTAGTACATAATTTAAAAGTTGATGCATATTCTTTTGAAGTAGAGTTTTTAAGTGTTTTGAAGAAAATATTCCTGTCTATATTTATAGTAAGTAAAGTAAATTAAACATTGACTAGCTAGATATTTTATCATAAAGTGGTAGTTGACGGCAAAATTTTCACATCGTTCCATAGCTGTATGTAACCAAGTAACCAAACAGTTTTGGTGCCCATTGAGATATTTCTCAAAATATCTTCTTTTAATTTCCTCAGAAGAAAGAAATTCATTCAGGTTTCGAACTTATTGTAAAGTGTTAGATATATTATATATTATATTTGCAGCTACTGTTTTCTAAATAACAAAACTGTATCCTTCAATCAACAGTTAAATAATTTTTCTCTTGTGTTTTATTTAGATTTTTCTTTTAATTTTTTTAATTAGATTTATTTAGATTAAGTTTTATCTCTCTATGTGATTCTCTGTGATTTAAAGGGAAGACTTGTTTGTAGTGGTTTTGACATATTTAAAGTGTAAGGAGAATATCCCTTTAGCATTTGAACAAATGAACCCTCTTCTCCATTTCCCGTTGAAATAACGATTAGGACAAATGACCAGCTGATTAAATATTTCCCCAAAATTGTGGTTTTGTCAAAAGGAGGACAATTGCCAGGCTTGAATTAAGAGCGGGGCTTAAGGAAATATAATCAGTGGTCTCAAAATAGAGATTTTTAAGAGGGGAAATTATGACTGTGTAGCTATTGAAAGCTAATTTTAAAATAATGATGTGGGGTGTTCTCATGACAGTCAGGAATAATTTAGCAATTGGCTGCATGTTCCATAATTTAAGAAAACGATTGTCATTATATGTGTGTAATCATATTTCTGGCGGTCAGATGACATTGAGGAATGTGGTGGTTTGTGAAGCTCAGACCAGGAGAACATAGATGGGTCATGTAAGTCTGTATATTTCATATGAATGCCTCTCAGATCTCACACTTTTTTTTCTAAACAATAATCCATCTGTCAGTCACATATGGCACTGTTCCAGCACTCATGAAGGACATTTCCTGTTCAGAGATGCCCTGTTCTGTGTGACTTCCTCTCTCTCCCGGTTCTGCTTTATATTTAATTCCTGGCCATATCAGCATACCTCACGTACCTTGAGCATTCCAAAATCAGCAGGGGAACTACATCCAGGACAGGCTCTTTTCTTTTGCCTCCTGAAAACTGTGCCCACCCTGGCAATCTGTACCGATAAAGAGATGCATCATCACAGGGCCTGTTCTAGACATTATAGGAGGCCCTAGGCAAAATTCAACTTTTCCTCTGAGACCAATGCTGTCAGTCAAACTGTTCATTAAACATTTGAGATTATTAAAAAATAAAATACTTTTGTGATCTAGTCATAGGTTTTAAACTCTAAATCAATAAAATCAGTACAGTACAATTCTCTGGACTCTCTAGGTCAATAATAAAATTAAAATAAAATGTTGAACATTTGTATTTGGACAGTTATAACAGGGCCATTTTATAACATGGTCTTGATCTAGTGTACCCAAAAGTCAATAAATCTTAAAGAAAATTTTAAATATCACAAAATTATGTACACTAATGCATTATATGATTCTAAACAATCACGCAAATGAAAATTGGACAGAAACTGACACTGAAAAAGCTATTAAGGTTAAAAACACTACATTTCTGTGCTGCATTCCCTGAAAATGCAAATACAACCACTAGATGGCAGCAAAGGATCACTCATTGGCTCATTCTATCACTTTTATAGTTATTTTCTCTGGTTTTACATAGTTGCTGACATCCAGATACATTTAAAATCATTATTATTACATTTCAAATCACATTTACTAAAAGTTTACCACTTCATTTATACATATCAATTTTGACAATTGTGTCACATTAAGATTAAATTCAAACCTCAAAAAATATTATCAACAGGACACTTCCAGTAAGCAATTTATAACATGTAAGTTATTTCAAATATCTATATCTACAACATAATGTGTGTCTGTCTGTGTGTGAGCATGCTTAGTCTGTTTTAAATAACAGAGTGTGTGTTAAGTAATATAGTTCAACCTTTTCATTACTCTCTCTCTCTCTGTGTGTGTGTGTGTGTGTGTGTGTGTGTCATCATATTCTCTATCATGGATGTGTTTTGGTGTCAGCCATATAATTCATGTTGGCTGAAAAAAAGAAAACA
>NW_015507669.1:41918-50904 GCF_001515645.1 Sinocyclocheilus grahami
GTGTGTGTGTGTGTGTGTGTGTGTGTAACGTGCTCGGCTCTGCTCTTAACATATTTCACCACATGGGACAGCTGCTGACATCCCCATGCCCCAAGATCCTTCTGGAGCAGATTTACAGTGATTTTCAGTGCAATTATACCTGCCAGTTCTGACTGGTAGAGTTGCCCTCCTCAGCACTCATGTCTTAATGCTGGGAAGCTGACCAAGGGCCTCCACCTCCAGATGGAGGGTGCAGGGTATAAGAATCACAGTCTTCCCTAGCCGCAAACACACATCTCAGACTCTGCCTTTCGCATGCCCTGCCCTGTGTACGCACCCGCAGCCCTGGACATCATTTGCAGTTAGCGAGGAGTGAAAATTAGATCTCAGGCTTGTTGTCTGTCACCAGGAAGCGCTTACGTGTTTCGTGGTTGTTGGCGATGGATTTGTGTGCGTGGGTGTCCACCCACAGGCAGGACTACAGGGATCTTTCCAGGCTCGGTGTCAATCATAGCATCTCTATCTGAGAGTGGGTGACCTCTACAGTAGTAACACCCAGAAACATCTGAGGATAGAATGAGAAAAAAACATGCACTCATGCACTTTGATCTACTCTGAAGTATTGGCACGTGTTAATGTACACTACAGAGTGAAAATGGGAAGTTGTTACCTTATGAAGCCATTTCTAGTTACTATGTACCTTCTGAAGATGTGTTCAAACCTGTGTTACTAAGTCAAAAACATTATATTAGGACTAGTACAGCCATTTTTAGAAGCTTATTTTTTACTTTGCCTATTTTTCTCTGCCAATGAAAATAGTTCTAAATGAAGCCAAAACATAATCATTGTAATGCATGCAAATATATCTGTCACTGAATCGTTCGCTCATTCATTCTACTGGTCACTTGTTTTGTTCCTGAATGAATCAGAGTTTTTTAATATATTGAATGAGTAAATGAATGAATCAGTGACGGACTCTTAAAGACTCTCTTGTCAGCACCTGGAGTAACACACTGGAACTATTACGGTTACTAAAAAAGTCCCAGGCTGTGCCCGAATTTGCATACTCTCTTAAGTAGGTACTTATTTTGAATAAGTAATTACTTTGCAACCGATAAAACAGTATGTTCTATATACTGTAATATAAATGTGTATTACCGGTAATGTAATCTGGACGTTCTACATTCTCCTTGTTATCGTGTGACCCAGCGTCAATTCCGTTGCTTCACTGCCGTTCACAAATCCTCTCCCGTGGCCTCATGGGATAGTTAAATGCAAAGTAACCAAAAATGAAAAATGATTTATGCACCCTTAAGGTGTATATGACTTTCTTCTTTCAGACGAATACAACTGTAGTTATATTAAAATGTCTTGGCTCTTCCAAGTTTTATAATAGCAGTGAATAGGTGTTGAGATTTTGAAGTCCAATAAAGTGCATCCATCCATCATAAAAAGTACCGGTTTCGCGAGAACCAAGTTTTGTTTACAGCAAAGGAAAACCAGTCTTCTCTTGGCTTGTAATGAAATCCTCTGAGATTATTATTTTTTTAACAAATCCTCATTTTGTAACTTAAATTTTTGTATCCATTTAAGTATCCACTGTATGCACAGTTCAGAATCTCACCAGAAGTAGTAGGCCATCTAAATACATTTTTTGGTTTTTTTTTGTGTGAGTACTGTGAATTCGGACAAACTTCTTTTGTCACATACTGGTTTTTGCCTACTATATAGTAGGGAAGTATGTGATTTTAAATTAAGTCCCAAAGCTGATACTTGTGAAATATCAGCACTCTTGGAACAATCAGATTTGAGGACTGGAACTAACTGAAAAGAGCTAAAAATATATTTATCATGTTTTAATACACACTTATTAAGCTAAAGGCTTCAATTTTTGGGGGGCCATAACTACGCAAGCATGTGAAAAGTCATATTGATGCCTATAGGCAGTATGCATCTTCCATTTCTTATCCCTTGAACCTCCTGACATTTGAACTCTCTCTCTATTAATAGGCCTCTTTGGCTGTGCCATATATCACCCTTTATATCATCTATATATCTCGCCATAAAAAAACTGAATTGCCTGTCTGAGCTCATCAGAGAGTCTGCAGCCAAAGAGAGACTTGCACTTGGCAATTGACAAAGGCGGTTCATGAATGAGGCGTACAAGGGATACTACATTTCTACTGTGTGTTTATGGCGACCATCTTATCTGTGTATTTGCCACCATGTGAGTGGTACGTTGAGCATGAGCGGGAGAGGCAGAGAAAAATAGAGAGGGAGAATAACACAGCAAGAGAATGCAGGTGAATGGCCAATGATCTTTAGGGATCAAGGAAATGAGGAAGAGAAGGTATTAAAAGAGGAGGGGGACATTGTCTCTAGAAGGGAATAGCAATATCCTCTAGTACCCATATTGTCACTCCAACCGCCAGCCTGCTGTAATTCTTTTAAGGGGCTCATCCCTCATTTTCTGATTAACGTCAACAGTCGGGGCAGTGTGAAGAATCAGTCTAATTGATGCGCAGTAATGTATTTGTCAACAGAAAGCGGTCCCAGCTGGCCCTGTGTGATGACTCTCACAGGCAGCTGCTTGAAGTTTGTGAAGGGCTCAACAGAGGGCTGGGTTATTGAGATCATTAACGATTTGTGTCCAGAATGATTTTATGACTTCACCTGGGTGAATCATGCATGGTTTAGTAGAAAGGAAATACACCTACAGTATACATTGCAATTAGAGTAAACATACAGGGTTGGTGGGAACTGCATATGCTCCAACCTATTGTGCAGTGATGCTTTTGTCGACACACAAATATGACTGGTGTCATTTCCTGATCTCGTTCTGCTCTTATTTTCCTTTTGAAGGTGAGTTGCAGCATTCAAGACTATACTCAAGACCATATTTTCATGGTTTTGGTCTTTTCATGGAGTATTTGCACTCAGTCTTGACCCAATCTCAAGACTTGAGTACCAGGACACTGTTGTCTGTGCATATGATTCAATCTGTGCTATCATGTCTCTGGGCCTTAGCACACTGGGTGCATGCTGTGGATTTGCATAATACTGATGGGCTTCATGTACCCCAAAGAAAGGATATTTGTTTAAATTGATTGGGTCTATGTCTTAACTCACACTCAACCTTCTTCTGGTCTTGGTCTTGACTCTGACTCAACTTACTTAGGTCTCGGCATGGTCTCGACTACAACACTACTTTATGGCCAAAAGTACATTGGGAAGAAGAAACCACAGCCATGTTTTCACAAGAAGCTGGAACATGAATGCAGGGATTTGTTCCCATTCATTCAATTTACAAAACTGAACCCAAAAGTTCCAGCAACTCTAAAGGCAGATCCTCCGGTAACTCCATCTTGAGATACCAAACACAACAGGGATGTCCAGTCCTGCTCCTGAAGTGTCAATGGTCTACAGAGTTTAGCTCCAACCTGCCCCAGCGCACTTGCCTGGAAGTGTCTAGCAATCCTGAATACCTCAATTAGGTGGTTCATGTGTGTCAGAAGCTAAACTCTGCAGGAGCAGGATAGCCCTCTTGAAAAAACCTGCATATGCTGGTTAGGAATGTTTTGAATCATGACAGCTGGTTTAAGCTGGTCCGTAGTTGGTCATGAGCTGGTTATAGGCTGGTTATGAGCTGTTCCTTAGCAAGAGCTAGTTGCTTAGGACCAGCTTAGGACCAGCACATGACCAGCTAAGGACCAACTAAGGACCAGCTTAAACCAGCTCTAACTAGCTGCCATGCTTCAAAACATACCTAACCCTCATATGCTGGCTTTTTCAATAGAGAGGACACTCTTGAAACTGAATATTTGAGGGACCTACATTCTTAAAAATAAAGGTTCCCTTTCATGGGAACTTCGAACTGCGTCCTCTAGGGGTCGCTATGGGGAACGCCTCGTCGTGACCCGTGTCTGAAGCATACATTGAAAACACACCAACTCGTTGGCCGGCGACAGCCATGACGTCACTACCGGTGCGACTACAGTAAAAATCGGTGCCGGGAGCTACACATCATTCTCTTCTTCGTCTTCATTGACTGTTCTGTTTGAAGCGTGCATTTTCAAGGAAAAAGTAAGAGCTATCTATTAATATTATGGCGAGCACTAGTAGAGCATTTAGAAGGTGTGTGCATCCGGAATCTTTTCATTCCACAAAAGGTTCTTTACAGTGGAAAAATGTTCTTTAGATTATTAAAATATTCTTCACACTAAGAAAAAATGGTTCTTTTAAGAACTGTTCACTGAAAGGTTCTTTGGGGAACCAAAACTGGTTCTTCTATGGCATCACTGTGAAAACCCTCTTTTGTAACCTTTATTTTTAAGAGTGAAGAGGTTCTACAGAAGGTTTCACTAGTCTGAAGAACCCCAAATTGTGCCTCAAGTATTTTTTCATTTTTACAGTGATGCATCTCTGTCACTCTCTCGCTTTATTGACTCTAGGCCTAGATTGATGAATAATAAACAGGCTTGTCTCTCAATATTGCTCACCGCACGTCCAGAGTCGACGACTCAGCTGTAAGGTCTCCATTTATCTAGCGTGGACAGAGGGGCAGAGTCGGGCCTCCACCATCAGTGAGTGCTCACATGGAACAAGGTCCCCAGGCCCCACGTTGACAGCTCCCCTCTCTTATGCCCTTTCCAGTCAGCAGGCAGACACGGAACAGCCAGCACACATCCATATTCATAGGGCAATGCTGAATGTCATGTTTACCTGTCAAGGTCGTGATTAGGATGAACTGTTATCAGGTATGTAAGTGAACCCCCCACCACCACCACCAGTGCCACCACCTTTACACTGTCACCCTCACGAGCTTCTCGAAACGAGAGCAGTCAACAAAACCATCCAACAGAAGAGCCTTTGATTCTCTGTCTCTATTTATTCTAATGTATCTTGGCATTACAACAGTAGCTCATAATGAATTCTGATAAATTAAAGGTTTTATTGTTCGGCTGCCATCGCTGTCTTTGATCAACATGCCAATTACGGAGGGTAATTTTCCCGCTCTCTTTTTCTCCTCTCTTAAGAGGTTTTCCGCCAAGTGGAGAGAGTTGACACCCGCTTGACAGATTCTTTTTTAATTTTTTTTTTCTTTCTGTTTTATCATTACAGTTACACACGTTCAGGAATCTCATTGTCTTTCAGCCCTTTCTCTCTGATAGTTCTGTACGAGAAGTAAGAGAAAAGAAAATCTGTTGACTCAATTGGGGATGTCACAGAGGAATCTTTAACCTGAATGGAAGCGTTTTGACTCCTCTTATGTGAAATGACAGATGAGGACGCAGTCTGTCTTCATCGAGGTAGATGTACACAGACAAGTGCGCCTCTCCCCTAACTAGTGCATGGGTCTAAAAATAAGTAAATAAAACAAACTAACATGCTGGGGGCAGATGGAAGATGGAGGGGTGCTTTTTCATAAACAATATATGAGGTGCTTTTTGCAAGTCAAATCCTTAAAGATTCACTGTTGGCTTTCTCTTCTCAGCATCTTTTAAAATGCACTACTGCGTGCCAAAGGAAATGGCAGGGAAACATCAGAGGGGGCACACAGATGTGTGTGTGTGTGTGTGTGTGTGTGTGTGTGTGTGTATTTACATGCGGGGTGTATTAATAAACAGAAAACAATGCATTAACAATATAACGGTTGATATAAAGATTGCCGCCTTGCCTGTGCACCTTGTGCGCTCAGTTCTCCCTCTCTTTCCGAAATGGCCCCGGAGATGTTTGCCAAAGTAAATTCACTCTGTTGCATGCTCAAACTCCTATCTGCGCCCTTACATGGCCGTGGTCTTATGCAGCTAGCATTAGTCTTCTTCCATAGAAACTTCCAGAATCTGTGTAATACCGCTAAAGAATGTCCAGTAATTAGGTCTTACCATTAGCCCCCATAGGCCCGTACCAACCCACCCTCGTACGTCACTGTTAAAAGTGGAGATGAGTTGTAACTGGCAGTTGTGCAGTGACCTGTGTGCATCAAAGCATCCTTTCTTTATTGGGTTGTCTCCTGTCCACACTAATGGCCACAGGGGTGCTGAGCCTCGACTTCACCTGACCAACCCTCACAAAGCCAGGTCTCTAGAGCCGACAGGCAGAACGGAAATCGCGGTAACCCACCCCAAACCAAAACACGTACACACATACCCACAGAAATTGTGCATTTCTCTTGATTTTTGCCCAGAGATCAGTGGTAGGTGTCAGCTTGGCTCATTATTGTTTACTAGCAATTGTCATTGGGGCGACTTCTATATAGAGAAAAGTCTTGTGCCTAAGCCACAAATGTCTAGATTTAATGATACCTATACTGTCAGATCAACAAACTTCCTTCCCCCAAAAGTGGAGATGAGTTGTAACTGGCAGTTGTGCAGTGACCTGTGTGCATCAAAGCATCCTTTCTTTATTGGGTTGTCTCCTGTCCACACTAATGGCCACAGGGGTGCTGAGCCTCGACTTCACCTGACCAACCCTCACAAAGCCAGGTCTCTAGAGCCGACAGGCGGAACAGAAATCGCGTTAACCCACCCCAAACCAAAACACGTACACACATACCCACAGAAATTGTGCATTTCTCTTGATTTTTGCCCAGAGATCAGTGGTAGGTGTCAGCTTGGCTCATTATTGTTTACTAGCAATTGTCATTGGGGCGACTTCTATATAGGGAAAAGTCTTGTGCCTAAGCCACAAATGTCTAGATTTAATGATACCTATACTGTCAGATCAACAAACTTCCTATTTTTTCAGCCTAATTTGCTCTAGAAAAGAGTGTGGTGTTGCATTGCTAGTTTCTCATTTGAACCATAATTATTTATAAAATTATTCTAACATTTTATTTTTATTTTATTTTGTTTTATTTTTCTTTTCTCACTTATCCTCTGCACGGTAACAGGACTATTTTGTAGCACTTTAATAACATTTCTGTGCATTATAAGTCTATCCCAAAACTTTTATTTCATTAATATTATCGAAAAATGTGTGTCCCACCCCCATTTTATTCAATTATCTAACAATCACACTAATAAAAAATATTAACACGTTTTTTTGGACATGCCACTGCCATGGCCCAAAAACATGGTAATAACTTTTATTATGAAATAAAATTATTATGAATTATGGGAATTATACATTTTGAATATGAATATGATTATCAATCAGTTATAAGAGATTCATATCAAAATTCATATATTATAGTGCGATGCTATTATACCGTCTCTTTACCATGGTACTTTTTTGTAAGGATCCAAATTCAGTATTCTTATCACTTACTCCTCATCATTTCAAAGTCATGACTGATAAATAATTTAATATTACCAGTTTAATTCCCTACATTTACCTGACTTAAGGGCATGTCATTATGTTTTAACTTATGAGCCTTTAGACTGCAATAAAGAGTGCTGGCAATGTTCCAGTGTGGACCAAACATCTTTTCATCCACTGGTTTGTTCATCTAAATTAGCTTAGTTTTAAAGATTGAGCAGCCTTGGTCAGTCCACAACAGTGACACACACACACACACACACACACACACACACACACACAGACACAATATAATGTCCTTTTAACAGTGGAAATGTAGGCCACTGAAACTGGCAGAGTGATTGCCCTTAGGCCTGGAAGAGCAAGGAATTGAAGATGAATTAAAAGTGCATTAGCCATCATCATGGCTCGGGTCCATTGACATGTTATATTTTTTTCTTTCTCTCTGGATTTTGAAGGCCTCTTCTCATTTACTTAGGCTGCCCTAAGCCAGGAGGTATAGCTGCTCATTTCCACAGCGCCCCGAACAAAACACACATGCACACACACACCATCGATCTCTCTCGCATTATTTGCTGGGTGACGAGCATTCTCCCTTTGGAGCATCACAGCAGGTGGAAGCTGCAGCCCCTCGGCCAGGTTTTCTTCTTTTTATTTAATGCATCTCAACTTCCATGTCATATTTTCCTCTCTTTAATTGATACACAGCCCAGCACTGGTGCCCAGTACAGCATTATAAGACTTCTCCTCCAAACAGACCCTTATCCTCCTCTAATAGGCGTCTCTCTCCTCTGAGGCCCTCAGCTGTGTCTGGCCACTGCTGCCTCTCTGCCTTTTTGCACCGAGGCATCTCTGCGTATAGACCATTAGTTCTCTCTCCTCCCTCCGGTCCGGGCCCTACACCACTACCCATGTGTACCTCAGCCATATTAGGAGGGATGCAGCTCTTGGTAAACATTCTTCATCTTGCACGTTTTCTGTTTTCTGCGGTGCACACGGCGAAGAGATACTGCCTTCAGTGAAGTTTCTCTGCTCGCTGTAGCCCAGGGAGGTATCATATGCTGTAGGGCTTATTTAAACTATTTGTCACCTCTATACTTTGCATTGGTAATCAACTGGGATTTAACTAGGCTTTGTTTAGATGCATATGTTGTTGTTGCACGTAATCAGTTAGGGAGCAAAAAAAAAAAAACACGTTCTGTCTTCTGGCGAAACAACCCAACAAAAAGCGCATTCCTGGCAGCTATGCTCCTTTTTAAGTCATCGGGGTAAAAAGTGCTATGTGCTATGAGGAGCAAAGAAATGTTTTGGTATTCAACCGGTTTTAACAGTCAAAGTCTGCTTATGCTATGGGAGAAATATAGGAGCATAAATCCAACAGATTTACCCTTATTCTATCGGAAAATTTCACATAATAAACAACACATTCAAAGACTGACATTTCAGCACCAACAGGGCTGGTTCTAGGTTATTTTTTTAAATGATTTGTTATACTGAACCTCAAACTGAAATATTCTAGCACAGTGATTTGCAACCTTTGTAACTTCAAGGTCCTCTGTTGTCAAAGTCAATATCCGAAGGGCCTCTTATACACAGTTAAGCATCCTTTTGTACTTCTGCTGAAATTATAACAAAGGTGTTTATTTTAAAACAGTTGGTGTTTAAAGTTAGTTGTAATTAATCTAAACATCTTGTGAATTTAATGTTAACACACACACACACACACACACACACACACACACACACA
>NW_015507669.1:52061-53753 GCF_001515645.1 Sinocyclocheilus grahami
TGCAGCTCTTGGTAAACATTCTTCATCTTGCACGTTTTCTGTTTTCTGCGGTGCACACGGCGAAGAGATACTGCCTTCAGTGAAGTTTCTCTGCTCGCTGTAGCCCAGGGAGGTATCATATGCTGTAGGGCTTATTTAAACTATTTGTCACCTCTATACTTTGCATTGGTAATCAACTGGGATTTAACTAGGCTTTGTTTAGATGCATATGTTGTTGTTGCACGTAATCAGTTAGGGAGCAAAAAAAAAAAAACACGTTCTGTCTTCTGGCGAAACAACCCAACAAAAAGCGCATTCCTGGCAGCTATGCTCCTTTTTAAGTCATCGGGGTAAAAAGTGCTATGTGCTATGAGGAGCAAAGAAATGTTTTGGTATTCAACCGGTTTTAACAGTCAAAGTCTGCTTATGCTATGGGAGAAATATAGGAGCATAAATCCAACAGATTTACCCTTATTCTATCGGAAAATTTCACATAATAAACAACACATTCAAAGACTGACATTTCAGCACCAACAGGGCTGGTTCTAGGTTATTTTTTTAAATGATTTGTTATACTGAACCTCAAACTGAAATATTCTAGCACAGTGATTCGCAACCTTTGTAACTTCAAGGTCCTCTGTTGTCAAAGTCAATATCCGAAGGGCCTCTTATACACAGTTAAGCATCCTTTTGTACTTCTGCTGAAATTATAACAAAGGTGTTTATTTTAAAACAGTTGGTGTTTAAAGTTAATTGTAATTAATCTAAACATCTTGTGAATTTAATGTTAACACACACACACACACACACACACACACACACACACACACACATAAACACACACACATCAGTGCTGGAAACTGTTGTGCTGCTTAATATTCTTTTGGAACCTGTGATACTGTTTTTCAGGATTCTTTGATGAATAAAAAGTTAAAAAGAAGAGCATTTCTAGCACTTTTTTAACAATATACACTACAGTTCAAAAGTTTGGGGTCAGTACATTTTTATTCTTTCTTTCTTTCTTTTTTTTTTTTTAAGAAATTACAACTTTTATTCAGCAAGGATGTGTTAAATTGTTAAGAAGTGATAGCAAATATTTATATTGTTAGAAAATATTTATATTTTCAATAAATGCTGTTCTTTTTAACTTTTTATTCATCAAAGAATCCTGAAAAAAAACTATCACAGGTTCCAGAAAAATATTAAGTAGCACAACTGTTGCCAACATTGATAATTCTAATAATAAATCAGCATATTAGAATGATTTCTTAAGGATCATGTGACACTTTATACTGGAGTAATGGCTGATGGAAATTCAGCTTTGCATCCCAGAAATAAATTATATGTTAATGTATATTAAAATAGAAACTATTATTTTATATTGTAATAACATTTTGAAAGATTTTCTGTATTTTTGATCAAATAAATACAGCCTTGATGAGCATAAGAGACTCTTTAAAATCATTACCGGTCTTACTGATCCCAAACTTTTGACCGGTGGTATATATTCTGATTAACTAGTCTATAATTAAAAAAAACAAAACCTGAGTAAAAGAAGTCTCTGAACAGTCGAAAAAATAAATCATCAGTTTTGTTCATCAGGGTTGTATGTCACATTTATGTTTCTTTAGAATAAGAAATATGATGACAGTTTATGTGCTTTACTACATATATTTTTAATTTTGAATTGTTCAGTTATTTTAACAACTTTTA
>NW_015507670.1:0-730 GCF_001515645.1 Sinocyclocheilus grahami
ACAAAAGACAGTAATAATATAAACAATATATTTGATTTGTCAACTAATGTTCATCTGTTCTTTTTAGCTTTACCAGCGGGTGTGGCTGTTGGACAAATGGTTGATACAGCAAAGTACAAAATCTTCGCCAGATTTGAGGAAGAATAAGTCATCCTTCAGGATCATAAATAAAAAAATCAATCAATGATAACAATACGTTAAAAAAATCATTTTTTAAATATTGATATTACGAGACAACTTTGTTGTTATGAGCACTGCACTTTACATTTAGACCATATAGGCCTAACATGTTTTAAAGTAAAAGCACAAAGAACGTTATGTTTTAAGGAAAAAGGCCTGAAGATATCCCGGCAAGGGATACAAATAAGTGTTCATTTGGACTCACTATTACAGTAATATTATAGTTTCTTACTGTTTACCAAAAACAAAACATAAAACTACAACTAAACAAAAGCTAAAATGAATATATACATACACACACACACAAATACATATGGTCACACTTTAGTTTTGGGTCCAATTCTCACTATTAACTTAACTATTGACTTTTGCCTAAATAAACTATTAATTACTGTTCAGGTATAGGGTAAGATGTAGAATACGGTCACGCATAATAATGCACTAGTATGTGCTTTATGAGTCTTTATGAGTACGGCTAATATAGTAATATGCAAGCAACTAGTTAATAACTAAAGTGTTACATTAAATAAATAAATGTTTTAATGTTTTG
>NW_015507670.1:4090-5170 GCF_001515645.1 Sinocyclocheilus grahami
TGAAATGTTTTAAATGCGGTGACCTGGGGCACAAACGTTTTTCGTGCCCGCAAAAAGAAGTGTTAAATGACCCGCGCCCGTCTACATCTAGTATGGATACACATAACTCTGCTCTTCACACGAAGGAGAAAGGAAGAAAAGGCCCAGAGCAGGTTGATGGAGATGCTGAGGTAAAGGGACAGAGTGAGGTGAGTAAGCTTGATAAAATTACTGTGAGTAATGAAAAGCCTGGATGTAGCTCTGGAAATACTGAGAGTGGTTTTAGAAAACCTTTGAGCAATGGACAGCTTGGTTCTAGTTCTGTTACTGGAAGAATTAAGACTGGGTCTAATGCTTCTGTCGATGTTACTAGCAGTGATGATGAAGACGTGTGTATCCTCTGATGCAGGGACAGCTGGAGGGGCTAAGGAGGGCCTGGCTGATGAACTAGATAGTTTATCTCAGAAAACTGATGATAGCATTAAAGATGATGAACAGTGGTCGGATTTCACGGAAATGGCAGGAGAATATGAGAAGGATTTGTACTCTGTTGAAGAAATACATTCCTTTCTTGATAAAACAAAAGGTAAAGTGGGTGTAGAAGTGCGTAATTTTTTCCCCGACCTCGATAAGTGTCTCTTCTGTGATGTGGGCACGAAAAGTGAGTAGTTACAAGGAACTTTCACAACAAAAGCATTTTCGTCTGAAGAAACATATCACTGCAATTAGACAATTAGGCAAATCGACACAAAAAGAGAGGCTAATAAGAGGGAAAACAGAATGAATATGTTGACTTGTATCTGTATTTCTTTTCTATACTGTCTTCTCTTTCCCCCTTTCGTCTTTATGGAGATCTTAAGAATGGGATCCCTTAATGTGAATGGGATGAGGGATGTAAGAAAGGATCATTTTTTTAAAGGAATTAATTAATTTGAAAGAGTTGAATGTTTTTTCCTTCAAGAGACTCATAGTAACCAAAGCAATTAATTTGAGTGGAGGTTTTGGTGGGAGGGAGAACATGTTCTCAGTCATGGGACTAATTTAAGTGCAGGGGTGGCTGTGCTTTTCTCCCCTGCTGTTAAAGCCAACATTTTATTGAAA
>NW_015507670.1:5333-6875 GCF_001515645.1 Sinocyclocheilus grahami
TTTTTAAGGCAAAACCAGAATGAAGATTTTATTGTTTGGGGGGGGGACTGGAATTGCACATTGGACTTTACACTTGATAGAAATGGGGAGGAGCCACATTCACAGTCAGCACTCTGTTTAGCCAGTGTAATTGAGAACCTGAATTTTTTAGATGTTTGGAGGGAACACAATCTTTCAACACGACAGTACACTTGGGTGAAAGTCAGCACTGGTCTGATTTCTGCTGCACGTTTGGACCGTTTTTATGTATCTGGAAATATGAGAAATAGAGTTAGAAATACAATTATTGTGCCCATGTCTTTCTCTGATCACAAACTTATCACAGTTGATTGTGTCTTGGACGTAAGACCTCACAAAAGTTATTATTGGCATTTTAATATAAAACTTTTAGAAGAAACTTTTTATTTGTGAAATTTAAGTTATTTTGGGAAAGTTGAAAAGGTCCGTTTTGATAGCATTATTCAGTGGTGGGAAGTGGGGAAAGCACATATAAAGTTGTTTTGTCAGCAATACGCCTCTTATTCCACTTTGTGTTTAAAGAAGACATTGGAGCAACTGGAACAAGAAATTACTGTTATTGAGAGAAATATGACTGTTAACAATGTTGTTGGTTTACAGGAAAAGTGGACTGAAAAGAAACTTTCCTTAAGCTTTATTTTAAATGAAAAAGTAAAGGGTGCACTTATAAGGAGCAGGGTTTTAACAGTGAGAGACATGGATGGTCCTACCTCTTTTTTCTTTAATTTGGAACGCAAAGCTGCTCAAGATAAACAGATGTACAGTCTAAAGGACAGTATTGGGCGTATCACTTCTGACCCAGTGGTGATGCGCAGACTGGCTGTAGATTTTTACTCTACTCTTTTTACTGCTGAAAACTCAGATGGTCATGCTAGAAAATAACTTCTTCAGGATCTCCCTGTTCTAACTTCAGAGCAGAAGGTTTTTTTGGAAAAGAGACTTACTTTTGATGAAGTGACTGCCTCTGTGATGGAACTCTCTTTAGGTCGTACACCCGGAATAGATGGTCTTCCTGCTGAGTTCTATAGGAGCTTCTGGACTGTTATTGGGAGTGACTTTTTTTTAAAGTTCTTCAGGAATCAGCTATTGAAGGAAGTCTCCCTAAGAGTTGCCAGCGTGCAGTCTTAACTTTGCTTCCAAAAAAAGGAGACTTAACTTTATTAAAGAACTGGAGGCCTGTGGCACTTCTGTGCTCTGAGTATAAGATTCTCTCTAAATGCTTAGCCAAAAGATTAAATAGTGTACTGCAACAAATCATACATAAGGACCAGTCTTACTGTATAAAGGGTAGATCTATTGCTGACAATTTGCATTTGGTGAGAGATCTTTTTGACTTTGCTTCTTTTAATAATGTTGATGTGGGTTTTTTTGTCATTGGATCAGGAAAAGTCTTTCAATAGGGTAGATCATGTCTATCTTTCTGAAACACTTAAAGCCTTTGGTTTTGGGATCATTTTATTTCACTAATAAGTCTGCTCTATTCTGAAGCTACGTGTTTAATTAAAATGGCCGGGGGGGGGGGGG
>NW_015507670.1:6971-11546 GCF_001515645.1 Sinocyclocheilus grahami
TCCCTGGTTGTACCTGGTGGGGAGGAAGTATTATCCTTCCCAGACCTGGAGGTTTCTGCAGAAAATGGCGAGTGGCAAGAAGCAGAAGGCAACATCCTATCCTTTGCATCACTGCAGTCGGGACATTTCAGTGCTGTTGGGAAGAAGCAACTATATGTGATGTGTGTGAAGGCTCTTCACTGTCATACTCTGGAGAGTGTGAAGGAGTCTAAGTGGTTGGATTTTTTTGGGTCAGGCTCTTCACCCAAAGGTAGTTGGAGGACCTTGTACAAACCCCCCATTGAGAAACGGTCTGGAGACCTGCAGTGGCGGATTGTGCATGGTATAATAGCTACGAACAGACACAGAGCACACATTGATCCACAGGTAGGGGAGGGTTGCCCTTTCTGTGGACAATCGGAAACAGTTTTTCATTTATTTTCTGAATGTGAAAGGCTTGTTCCTCTGTTTTGTTTTTTAGAAGAATGCTGCCGTGAATTAGGGGAGGTTTTTACTAAAGTTTTCTTTATTTATGGTCCTAAATATAAGTATTCCACAAGGGAGACCCTTGTATTAGTGAATTTTGTTTTTGGCCAAGCAAAGTTGGCTATTTGGCTGTCACGGAAAAATAAGATTGTTGGAATGGGACAGACTGATGTTACTTTGATTTTTAGGGGTTGGATAAAATCATGTTTAAAGGTTGAATTTGCTTTTTACAATTTAATAATGGATATGGAGACCTTTAAATACAGGTGGGGCATTAATAACTGCATATGTGAAGTTGATTGTGATGGATCTCTAAACATTTTTGTATAAAAATTATTATATGATGTGTTTATTGGTTTTGTTTTTTTGATACGGAAACATGATGTTTTCTTTTGGGTTGTTATTTTTTCAGATTTTTTGACTTTCATATTTTTTATACTTGTACACTTTGACTTTTTTATATATATATAAAAAAGCTGATGTTTTCTGGTGATTCAAGAGATGTTAAAAGTCAACGTCTCTCTTTCTGCCTCTCTCTCCCTCTGCCTCTCTCTCCCTCTGCCTCTCTCTCTCCCTCTGCGCCTCTCTCTCTCTCTCTCTCTCTCTCAAAATAATATTTCTTTCATCACACCTTCTAGACAAAATATTATGACAATAGGTTTTGAGGCTTTCATGTTCTCACAAAGCAGACAAAAGTTTACTAATAAATGCTTTAGCACAAAGACAGAGCATATAAATATTGTTGAACCATGAAATGTTCTCGATATGGCAGTGCTGTTTTTTTTTCATGTCACAATGGTCAGATTTATTGTTGCTTGACATTGTCTCTGTATGCCAGTGTTATTTTTTGTGACAGTATAAATATTGGTTTGTTGTTCAATGAAATGTTCTCTATATAAGAATCTCAAAGGGATAGTTCACCCAAACATGACAATTCTGTCCTTAATTACTCACCCTCATGTCGTTACAAATCCGTAAGACCTCCGTTCATCTTCGGAACACAAATTAAGATATTTTTGATGAATTCTGACCCTCACCCTACCACGATCAAGGTGCAGATATGTAGCAAGGAGATCGGTAAAATAATCCATGTGACATCAGGGGTTCAACCGTAGTATTACGAAGCTTCGAGAATACTTTTTGTGCGCAAAAGAAAACAAAAATAACGACTTTATTCAACAATTTGTCTCCTCCGCGTCACCCTGGTGCCATTTTGGAGAGTATCCACTGAACGTAAAAAACAGTATGCTATTCTGTGTCAGCTGTGTCACGCGGATACGATGTCTACGTTGTTACACTTTGATTTGAACGAAAACAATGTATCTGCGTGACGCAGCTGACTGTTTTCTTTTGCGCACAAAAAGTATTCTCGAAGCTTCGTAATATTACGGTTGAACCCCTGATGTCACATGGATTATTTTACCGATCTCCTTGCTACGTCTCTGCGCATTGATCGTGGTAATTACATTTCTGTCTGATGAAAGAAAGATTCTTTTGAAGCAGGGTGAAGCCAGTTTGTGTGTGTGTGAGTGTGTGTGTGTGAGTGTGTGTGTGTGTGTGTGTGTGTGTGTGTGTGTGTGTGTGTGTGTGTGTGTGTGTGTGAGAGAGTGTGTGTGTGAGAGTGTGAGAGTGGTGGATTTTTCTTGGGTGCGGCTGTGTGTGTGTGTGTGTGTGAGAGAGTGTGTGTGTGAGAGTGTGTGTGTTGTGGATTTTTCTTGGGTGCGGCCAATGAAGTGGAGAACCAGAGTTCCAGATGTCAAAATAAGACTTTATTTAACAAAGAAACAAAGCCGGGAAGACAGTCACAGCATTCCAAATCATTCCAAAGTCTCTGTTTGTCAGCTCATGTTATATACCCTTTGTTCTCTCCAAATTTGGTAATTTCTGTTTTTTCTTTGTTCCGGTTATTTTTTATTGGTTATGACTACCTGATTTGCCACAATTGTTTCCAACCCTTTTTGCCTAGTTTTTAATGGTGGAATGTGGTCCGATCAACCATTTTTTTAAAAGCTTTTATTTTGCCACCTTCCATTGGTTGGTAGTGGGTTCTGCGTCATACGAGGAGATGTGTGTCAAATGTATCTACTTTCTGCGTCATACGAGGAGATGTGTGTCAAATTTATCTACTTGTTCCTGCCTACTGCTGGCATGCCTGGGATGACCCAGATAATATTAGGTTATTTCAAGTTCACTGGTTTACTGTCTAATGAAAAGACTTTCATGCGTTCATTATTCCCCATTATGACATCCAGGGTTGGCATAATTCAGCATATTAATTTATATATTGATTACTTTCATTTTCACACAATACTTCAATAAAATTACACAATAGAGGGTGAGTGAGTGTGTGAGTGAGTGAGTGTGTAAGAAAGAAAGAGAGAGTGTTAGCGTGAGTATGCACGCATCCAAACATGAACAGGTCCAAGGCCTTTATGTTTGCAAGCACACGTACATATGTGAACGTGAACATGATCAACATGCTCCTGAACACTAATAGTTTCTATTACTTTCATTCTTTCCCATTCACTTGGACATTTGGCTGGACATTTTTGACCGGGAACACCACAAGTGTGACTTTGTGCCATTTTGTACAAAATAAAAATCTTGATGTTCACATGAGAGTTCACACCGGAGAGAAACCATTCAATTGTGATCAGTGCGGGAAGAGTTTCACTCAATCATCAAACCTTAAGGATCACATTAATATCCACACTAAAGAAAAACCACACACAAGTGATCAGTGAGTACATGTGCTTTGAGAGTTAAAAGACTTTTATTACAGCAAAGTGTTTAAAACAGCACGAGAGGATCCACACAGTAGAGACACCTTACAAGTGTTCACACTGTGACAAGAAATTCATTCAGTCAACACATCTGAAAACACATGAGAGGATCCACACTGGAGAGAAACCGTATCACTGCACTGCATGTGGGAAGTGTTTCAGTCATTCATCTTCTCTACACAGTCATACAAAAAACATTCACAGTAAGCAGATCATCTTCAGATCCAGGACTTTCAGATCTGATGCTGTGTCCTCAACAAATACTCATCAAATGTAATTTATTCCAAGTGCGCTCTTTTATCTGGGTCATGAACGATGCCCCATTCACGAATGAATCACTCTTTTGAGTCGATTATGTTCAAGGTCTTGAACAAAGGAGCCTGCAAGACGGTGTGCATTTGTTCACGAATCACTTTGAATGATTTGTTCAGTTCTCTGCACGCACTGAATCGTCTGAAGGGGTTTCTCATTCGTACCTGGACATTTAAGAACAGGGAGAACATAAAGACCTTCAGACGATGTTTAAATGTGAATATTAAGATCCTGGTGAATGTAAATGGATAGAGGTAACAATTAATTGATTTATTTGTTCATATAACTGTTGTTTTTAAAAGTTACCGTGATACCATAGCAGATGCACAGCAGATACATACTGTTCTGAGACGAGAGAAAATAGATTATTTGTGTTCCAATGATATATCAAAATACTTAAATGTGAATCTTGAATAAACGCTTTATAAACAATAACATACTCACTGTTTGTTGTGTTTGAATCATTCAATTACTGTATTAAACAATGTATTTGTTAAAATGACTACAAATTCATGTTTTTGTCACCACAGTCAGATGTGTCACCTCCCTCAGATGAATATTTAGATAATATTTGATTGATATTTTACACTGAACAAAATTATAAACGCAACACTTTTGTTTTTGCCCCCATTTTTCATGAGTTGACCTCAAAAATCTAAGACTTTTTCTATGTACACAAAAGGCCTATTTCTCTCAAATATTGTTCACAAATCTGTCTAAATCTGTGTTAGTGAGCACTTCTCCTTTGCCGAGAAAATCCATCCACCGTATCAAGATGCTGATTAGACAGCATGATTATTGCACAGGTGTGCCTTAGGCTGGCCACAATAAAAGGCCACTCTAAAATGTGCAGTTTTACTGTATTGGGAGGGTCCAGGGGGGGTCCAAAAACCAGTCATGACCACCATCACAGTGCAACACATCTCCTTCGCATAGAGTGGATCAGGTTGTTGATTGTGGCCTGTGGAATGTTGATCCGTTGATCCACAATGGCTGTGCGAAGTTGCTGGATATT
>NW_015507670.1:12716-25580 GCF_001515645.1 Sinocyclocheilus grahami
TATCTATCTATTGCTTTCAGATAGGGTGTTTATCTATCTATTGCTTTCAGATAGGGTGTTTATCTATCTATTGCTTTCAGATAGGGTGTTTATCTATCTATTGCTTTCAGATAGGGTGTTTATCTATCTATCTATCTATCTATTGCTTTCAGATAGGGTGTTTATCTATCTATCTATCTATCTATTGCTTTCAGATAGGGTGTCTATCTATCTATCTATCTATCTATCTATCTATCTATCTATCTATCGCTTTCAGATAGGGTGTTTATCTATCTATCTATCTATAATCAAAAAGGTTTTTTGATCCTTTTTTGCATTTGAATTCATTTTAATTCTGCTTCAGTTCAATTTAAAAGGCATTTCTAATTCAATTCTGAATGGCGCACAACCCTGATATCGAAGCATGTCTCATATTATTACACAATAAAATATAAATCTCTCTGCCAAAGCAACACCAGCCCCCTCTTACTCATTCCTTCAGTGGTTGTAGGCATAGACTCAGGGTGTTTTGAACACACTGTATGACAATTACGAGCAGTAAGAGTGTCGCTCGTTCCTCACTGGTGCTGTAGGGTTTTGGACAGAGCCACAGCAGGGGAATTCACCAGATGGTTCAGGCAGAACCAATCCATTCCCTTCTGGGCCGATGCAATTCACAAAGCCACCGTATACGGCAAGCCAAGTGCACACAGAGCTCAGGGTTTGTGCTGGTATTGATAGTGGTGATTATAGACAGTTTCAGCAGGTGGTCATGAAGAGTCAGCCACCTGCATTTCTCAGTTCTCAACTGACAGTTTCTGATAACCTTTTGGCTCTTACACCAAAAGGCTCAGTGGCTGTGTGAGTGATGGTTTGTTTGTCACGAGTTAAGGTCCTCCGCAGTTCCATTTGATGAGCTGACAGGTGTCTCATGTGAACACTATGGATTTACTGCTCAGAGGTCTTTCAAGTTGTCAGCACTTTGATTTCCACAGTACATCTACGACATTACTTTCCTACAGCTCTGCCTGCTAGCCTCATTGACACAGGAGAGATCTGACATCTATAAAATCAATTTATCTCCAAAATTTCCCATCATGTTTAGTTGAAGCCCTTTTCTCTGGTGCAAAGTGACTGATCATGAAATACCTTTGAGTACAAACAATTTTACTGGACCGGATCCCTGAACAAACAGGGCAGTTGTTGACTTCAGGAGCAACAAGAGTGAAAAGAACCAGCATAAAAGCAATTTGATGGCTTTCACTATCTTGTGTACTGCCAGCACCTGCCTTTCCACTCCATGCAGAGCAAGAGCCAAGCATATCAGATGCAAACATGGAAGTATTATTAGTAATCTTGCTGAAATGGGTCACAATGCTAAATGTTCTCAGCTGGATCTGTCAAATGACTTCAATTCCAGCTGCCAAACTATACTTATGCATTGAAGATGCTGTTGTCCCCAAGGCTCAGAGTCTTCTGCAAGCCTGCAGCGCCCTCTTGTGGTATAATTTAAAACACTTTAGCACCCATGTTCTGGTTGTGCTATCTATGCTGAATAAAAGTATTAAATTCTTTAAAATTTTGAATGGTAGTGTATACTATGGTATTTACATGGTACTCCAAGGTGCTTCAAAGAATACCAAGGTAGTACCATGCTAAATGTCCAAACAAATATGGCATTACCATGGTACTGTATACAAATACATGGTACGTAATGCATTTAAACTGTATAGTGTTTCATTTTGATTTCATTAACAAACCCTGAAGATAATATTGCACTTTGCTTTCATGTCATATTGTATACTTGCTATGAGACATTTACTTTCTAATGAAGCAAAAACTTAAACTAGTACTTAAAACTTAAACTACTTGTGTACAGATCCTTGCAACATGGGGCCGTGCATTCTCATGCTGCAACATGAGGTGATGGTCGTTGATGAATGGCACAACAATGGGCCTCAGGATCTCTTCACGGTATCTCTGTGCATTCAAAATGCCATAAATAAAATGCACCTGTGTGTTCGTTGTCCATAACATACGCCTGCCCATACCATAACCCCACTGTCACCATGGGCCACTCGATCCACAACGTTGACATCAGCAAACTGCTCACCCACACGACGCCATACACGCTGTCTGCTATCTGCCCTGTACAGTGAAAAACGGGATTCATCTGTGAAGAGAACACCTCTCCAAAGTGCCAGACGCCATTGAATGTGAGCATTTGCCCACTCAAGTCGGTTACGACGACGGACTGCAGTCAGGTCGAGACCCCGATGAGGACGATGAGCATGCAGATGAGCTTCCCTGAGCTGGTTTCTGACAGTTTGTGCAGAAATTCTTTGGTTATGCAAACTGATTGTTGCAGCAGCTGTCCGGGTGGCTGGTCTCAGACGATCTTGGAGGTGAAGATGCTGGATGTGGAGGTCCTGGGCTGGTGTGGTTACACGTGGTCTGCGGTTGTGAGGCCGGTTGGATGTACTGCCAAATTCTCTGAAACGCCTTTGGAGACGGCTTATGGTAGAGAAATGAACATTCAATTCACGGGCAACAGCTCTGGTGGACATTCCTGCAGTCAACATGCCAATTGCACGCTCCCTCAAAACTTGCGACATCTGTGGCATTGTGCTGTGTGATAAAACTACACATTTTAGAGTGGCCTTTTATTGTGGCCAGCCTAAGGCACACCTGTGCAATAATCATGCTGTCTAATCAGCATCTTGATATGCCACACCTGTGAGGTGGATGGATTTTCTCGGCAAAGGAGCATTTGTGTACATAGAAAAAGTCTTAGATCTTTGAGTTCAGCTCATGAAGGGCTTTTTGTGAAAAAGAAAAAGTCTTAGATCTTTGAGTTCAGCTCATGAAAAGTTGGGGCAAAAACAAAAGTGTTTTGCGTTTATAAGTTTGTTTAGTGTATATAAAGAGATTTAATATAATTTTTTTAATATATAAAATATAGAGAGTTTTGACCACAATTTAAAATAAAACAACCTGAAAATCACAGTTATGTTTCTATGAAATTATGATTATACCCTCAGTTTATTGTCTGGTGTTGGTGGTTTTTCATGTTTTTTGTGTTCCTGAGCCTTGTTGTGACTAATAAACAGATTACTACTGCTAGATCTTCTGCTGCTTGTTGCCTTCTGCCACAGCATGAAACACACATGGTCCCCCTAATTGAGAGCCACTGATCTAAATGTACCTTCAGTCTGACGCTAAAAACCATTAAACTGGATGCTGCAGTTCTGATGCTGGAGGTGATCTGGGAAATAGTTAGGAGACAGCGATGAAGGTAAACAGCTTTTTATTTGAGCTGATCTTTTTCCAGTACACAGGACATCTGTTGACATTCACAGACGCCGTTTCAGCCTGCTACTTCCAAAACAATTACTATACAGAATCAGCACAAACATATGTAGAGAACTAAACATGATATAAAAATTAGCAAATATCTAACTGCTTATTAAAAAAAAACTGACTCAATAAATGCTGTTAATTCACACAGTTCACTCAGATACACATTTGGAAACATCCATGCCTTCAAAATAAAATGGAATTTCAGAATAACAGAAGTCATCAGAAAAACAAATGTGAAGAATGAGCTTTACATCATAATAAAAAACAAAATGAATAAAAAAAAAATTCAAAATGTTATATTTAAGCTTTCTAGAATAAAAAAAAAATCAAGTAAAAAGTTTGAGATATTGTAGATGTTGTGATGTTATTTCAACTATTCTTTCACAGTTTGAGCCTGATGAATCTTGGCTTTGTCATCCTGAAATATGGCCATGATACATCATCTTACAAGGTTGTTTAAGAAATGAAAAGCTAAACACTCCATCAGTTAGGGTTAAAAAAAATGTTGCCAAACATATAACATGCTACACTCTTAAAAATAAAGGTGCTTCAAAAGGTTCTTCAAGCGATCCTATAGAAGAACCATTTTTGGTTCCACAAAGAACCATTCAGTCAAAGGTTCTTTAAAGAACCTTTGACTGAATGGTTCTTTGTGGAACCAAAAATGGTTCTTCTATAGGATCGCTTGAAGAACCTTTTGAAGCACCTTTATTTTTAAGAGTGTAGATACATCATAATCACTGTAATTATGATCCATTCACATAATCATCCATTAAATCCAAACAGTGACTTTTTGTTTGTTTGTTTTGGTCGGGCAGTGTGTATACACAAAATTTTGTTTTGTATGGAAATAAATAAATATATAAACATGTTTGTCTACAAAATTAATTTAAATCGTTTAAACATAAGCTGTCAGATCAAAATGTTTAAGATCATGAGAAACATTTCTGAAAGGATGAGATAGCATTTCTTTAAATGCTGTGCATCTATATGAGTACATGTATGGGATTATTAACCAGATAGAACTGCAAGCTTCGTCAAACTTTTGAAGAAGATCAAACACAGCTGTTTCAGTGTCATCAGGGTAATAAAGTATTTTACTGCACACATCAGATACATAGCACTATCAGTACCATCATTCCTCATTATGTGGGGAGATTATTCTGACTTTTATTTTAACACTACATGGCATTCCTTTTTCATCTTCTCCCTCCCATTTAATAGACTTTATCTTCCCCATTGTGTTCTCATTACGGCTTTCCATGAATTTCAGCCCTGAGAGTTTCTGAATTTTCACAATATCACACACAAATTGTTCAACTTTAGGTTCAGGAAAATCCTTTTCCTCTTTTTCAATTTGGGGCACTACAAAGCTATGCAAATTTACTTTCCCATTCTTATCCTCCACAAATGCCACCTTAAAGTAGTGAGTTGGAATTTTTTTCCCTGGTTTCTCTTCTTTCTCTGGCTCAAGCACAAAATACTTTCCACGCACAAACTTCAGGTAAAGTGGTCCAGTGTACACATGGACATTACGGACATTTTCATCTATAGCTTTTTTTCGACAAAAATTCTCAACTATTTTCATAAAACTGTTGTTTACTTTCTCAAGCTGTGGTGTCATGTTGCTCATCAAAAAAGTGTCATGATAGGCTTCCTGACACCACCTGTGATTGGCAGCTGCAGCAAGATGACCCTGTTCATAGCCCTCAAATTCATTCTTTCCAAAGCTGCCGTTCTCCTTACAATTGATCTTCAGAGTGTCATTGTTCAGTATCTCATACACCCATTTAGCATTCTTGGTTTCATTGTTGTATGACATTATGTAAGATTTTCTTATCCTTATATCAGGATAATGTGCATTTTTTTCAGACGGATATCTGTCGATTAACTCACAGAGAGAGCCATCAAACTCCTGATCTGGTGTACAGACTAATTGTTCTCCAGACATTTTAAGGAATGGGATCAGTATGCATTTTAGTTGTTCATCTTCACTTGTACTTTCAGAATTCATTTTGATTCAAAAGAAGAACAAAGTTAAGGAACAAATCACCCTTGACTTATTATGGCTTTATTACTTCTTCACGAGATTCAACTAAAGATCTTCTCTTCTTCCTGGTAAAAAAATATGTTAAAAAGTCAAAATTATCCTTAATTCAGGACTTAAACTCATTAAACAGAACGAGAAATATTTACTGACATCAACAGGCTTGTTGTGACCTCTCAGATCTTCTGCAGCTCCAATTTTACCTCGCTTCTGTTATACAACAAAAACACACGGGAAAAAATATTTTAAAATGATATTTTATAATGTACTTTTCAAATGGAATGTTTTTTTATTAAGGCCAGTAAGACTACTTTTACTATTTGACAGCTGCATGTAGTTTTGTCATAACAGAAGTGAATTAAAGTTATTACCTTGTTAAGTTACCAAATACATATAAATTCTTTCAAACTTCAATCTGTAGTACAGGGCCCAGTAAATGATCCAGATAAATCTGTGGAATTTATATACACTGTCTTAGAAATAACAATATATGCTCTGTCATAATTTTACAAAGAGTTTTATTCATGCCTGTCCTCCAGTAAATGAAGCACACTGAGGAATGTGTTAGTTGTTGCCAAGTTTCAATCGGAAGGAGCCTTCCTCCACAGCTGTTTACTGAATACTTGACACATATAGCTGTTGTGGGAATATGTAGTTCTTTGTTTCACAAATTGTTCTGAAGTGCCCCTATTATGCGGTTTTAAAAGTTATTTTTATTTTTGATTTTGTTTTGAGGTCTCCTACTGTAGGTTTACATGCATCCAAGTCTAAAAACACTATAATTTTCTCATTATATACATTGCACATCACTCCATTTCTCAAAGTGTCTAAAAAGATTCAGTCTGGATCTCTGCTCTGATTGGTCAGATGGCCCAGTTTGTAGAAATTGGTCTACTCCTTACATTGAAAAACAAATGACCATTACCATGTGTGGCAGAACAGTCACATATTTTGTTAAATGTGAGCCAAAATCATCACAATTAAAAGAACCAAAGACTTAAACTACTTCAGTCTGTGTGCATTGAATTTATTTAATACACGAGTTTCACAATTTGAGTTGAATTACTGAAATAAATGAACTTTTTCACGACATTCTAATTTATTGAGATGCACCTGTATATGAATTTCCACTCCGGAAGGCTTCCTCAGTTCATAGTAATTAAAAGATTAACTTCAATGATTTTAGCAAATGGCTGCAATATAACAAAGAGTGAAAAATTTAATGGGGTCTGAATACTTTCCGTACCCACTGTATATACTGTATATATATATATATATCTGGGGTAGGGGGGACCTACCATAATGCTGTATCCCAGGGGCCTCTGTGTTTGAGGGTCAAAGTAGACATTGTTCACTAGCATTTTGCTAATTTGTTACATACTTACTGTATGTTATGTGCTGATGATTCATTTTGACAGTTCAGAATTGATTTTTACTTTTGGAAGGTCAATAAATTTACTTGTTGTGCACTTTGATCTTTAAAATGTTGCTTTTACATTATCAAACTGGTATAATACACACTGCTTGAAAGGTAATATTTGGAAAAAAAGCATAATAGAGGCAGTTTAAACAAATCATTCACTGTAAAAAATGTACATTTTGACAAATAAATATTGACTCAACAAATTGCTTCCCAATAATTATCCCCAAACAAAAAATGCATTGTAGTAATTTTAGCTGAAGGTCTTAAGTTAAAAATATACATTCACCGAACATATTAAATTGTGCTCAGCCAATCTATCAAGCAGAAGTGAAAAATCTGTGTTGGCCGAACAAGCTTTAAAGCTAAAAACACGTGTATGCATGCGCGTGAGAGAAACCGTTGGTGTAGTGAATTCAAATTCTGTGCGCGGGAGAGCGAGAGAGCGGAGCCGATGCAACATAATTTTCTATCATTAAAGTTATGGTGAGTATACTGAGTTTTGTATTTATTAAGTCATGTTTTACATACTACATTGTATTTTGCAGAATAACAGTGAATTCACGCCTTTACTGGTGTCATGTGGGCGTTCATAACCTAGTTTAGCCCATACTGATCTCTTGGTAGGGGTGTGCGATATATATATCGTCTGTGATGATGTTTTAACGATGTGGGATTTGACATTATCCTGTATATCGCAAAAACCAAACAAAACACGCCCAACTTACAGAGTGCACGAATACATTAATGTTATGTGATGAAGATTAGACTAGTGCGCGTGCGCATTTACAGTGTGTTTTTTCACTGCATTATTCAGCCTTTACAACAGTTCAATAAACAAGAAACTAATATTAAAGTCCGCATGAAATCAAAATTGAGTTTATTTACTTTACTAGCGCACATTGCTAGTCTTGATGTAAACAATTAATCCGTGCAAGTTAAACTGCTGAAAAGTTTTTTTTGTTTTAATCAAAATCTGAACATTTACTTCCGTTCTGGAATGGCGTTCCTTTTCTGATGACGTCAGTTTGACGGCTTGGGCAGAATATCCTTAAACACACCCCTCCAACCGTTAGATTGCTACGAGTGAGAGATAGAGGTCTGCACAGGCTTTAAAGTGAAGCCCGAACCCGGGCCGTACCCGAGATCGTCTGACCCGACCCGACCCGACCCGAGCGGCACAGTTAAATTTAGAGCCCGAACCCGAAATCTTTCTTTTTTTTTTTTTTCCACAACGAATAGCCAATTTTAAAAAATGCTGTATTTCACGATTGCATGCAACAGTCAGTAAGCAAATACATGTAAAGACACAGAATCAGTTAGGCTCGGCCAGTTCACAAGGCAAAAGAAAAAACACTTACCAGTTAAGAAAGTTTATGAACATCAGGTGTAGCGGTCACATAAATTCTTCCGAGTTTTTGAATGGTTGTATACGACAAGACGATAATTCTTCCATCGTGCAAATTATGGTCATTTTCGTCAGTTAAGGCTCGTTAGCATTCGGCCTGCTTTAAATCAGACGCATTTATTTGAATTAATTAGGCTAATTATATCATTTATTTGAATTAGCGCCCGTGCGAGAGAGAGAGATGTAAGTTGCGTGTATGAACCTGTGTCTGCGCGTCTCTCTCTACAAGCAACGAGGCTTAGTTCCTTCAAAAACAGCGATTTTACCCCCTCATTGCAGAGAAATATAACGTTGCGAGTCAGTAGCCTGTCAAAGCTATTTTACTAATAAAAGTTACCGTGCTGTGTTGTCGTGCGCAATAATGTGTGCGCGTGCGTCTATGAAAGCAGCGTAGCCTGCATATAGTTTTAGTTTAGCTATAAACCCGAGCCCGACCTGAACCCGAAGCTATTCATTAAACATTAACCCGAACCCGACCCGAAACCCGAAAGTATTTCGGGTAGCAGACCTCTAGTGAGAGAAAGAGAGGAGGAGCGCAAACATAAAACCATGCCCTCTATTCAATATTCCGTTTCAACTGGAAATATGTCACTACACTGAAATAAAGTCGGCAGCAACTTCCGGTTCACGCGGACTTTAAAGGGACTTGCATTTTAGACACAGTATTGCCTGTTTTGCTCTATTTCACCAACAAAAATCATTCCAAACACAGCCACAACACTGTTTTGCATCTCTAAGCAACATGCTGTGTTTCCTTCCTGAATGAATCAACTGTTTAATGATTCAGTCGCAATGACTCACTTAACAGTGACTTGCTGCCACCTACTGGCAGTTTTAATTTCACATTTAAAGTATCTTTTAATTTTTAAAATAATTGTAAATATCAGTATTCAACATTTTATGTTTAAAATATCAAAACATTATTTATGCATGTGTAACTGTTGGTTAAATGCATTCATGTTTTGCATTAAATGGTGTATAAAAAAAAATTAAAAATCTAAATGCCACTTCTGTGTTTCCTCTGCATTGCAAAGATGAATTTTGTTGATACTGATTTCATCTGATTGGTAACAGCCCAAATGTCGTATTATTCTAATTGACTGATTAAAGGGGTCAAATGATGCGATTTCAATTTTTCCTTTATCCTTGGAGTGTTACAAGCTATAAATAAGATCTGTAAAGTTGCAAAGACTAAAGTCTCAAATCCAAAGAGATATTTTTATAAAAGTTAAGAGTCAACCACGCCCTCCTAAAATGGCTCATTCTAACACGCCCCCACATATCTACATCAGGATGTGAGAAGATTTGCATAACTGCTGCCCAAATGTTCACGCAAAGAAAGAAGGCATAACTTTTATTCTCGCTGTAGTATTGTTGTTGCCGCCGCCATATTGTGGAGACGCTGTGTGTTTCGTTGTAATAGCGAAACTACTTTGTTTGGCTTTCCAAAAGAGGACACAACTAATCAGTGGTTAAGTTGTATTTACAAGACTGTTCCAGAACCGTTCAACCCAAATATTCAGTTGTTTGCAGCGCATTTTATGGAGGACTGTTTCTTGATCCTGGGAAGGCTGTGTACAAAGGCTGTTTCTAAGTGGGACAATTCCAACTTGGCAAGGACAGTCTGGCGCTTCTGACTCACAGTCTGTAAGTAGGTTTACATGTTTAAAGAATTTGCCACTGATGATTCAAACGCTAGTTTTGAGCAGTGTAGAGTAGTGTTTGTAGTTCGTTGCTCGTTGTTTCTCTGATCACAAATGCAGACATGGTTTTATGTTTACGCAGCACGATATGCAACGCAATGCGTAAAAAGACAGTATAAGTCATTATAATCCATAATTATGTGCCCACTGGATGCTACAAATGTCTCGTTTGTAATGGGTTTTGTTGGTTTTGTCTGGTCCGCATTTTATGGAGGACTGTTTCTTGATCCTGGGAAGGCTGTGTACAAAGGCTGTTTCTAAGTGGGACAATTCCAACTTGGCAAGGACAGTCTGGCGCTTCTGACTCACAGTCTGTAAGTAGGTTTACATGTTTAAAGAATTTGCCACTGATGATTCAAACGCTAGTTTTGAGCAGTGTAGAGTAGTGTTTGTAGTTCGTTGCTCGTTGTTTCTCTGATCACAAATGCAGACATGGTTTTATGTTTACGCAGCACGATATGCAACGCAATGCGTAAAAAGACAGTATAAGTCATTATAATCCATAATTATGTGCCCACTGGATGCTACAAATGTCTCGTTTGTAATGGGTTTTGTTGGTTTTGTCTGGTCGCGCTGGGACTCTGTATCACAGTATGTTAAGTGGCATAACATTTCCGTTACACGCTTGAGGCATTCGGCCAATCACAACGCACTGGATAGCTGGCCAATCAGCGTATACCTCGCTTTTTCAGACCGATGAGCTTTGTAAAAATCAACGCGTTTCAGAAAGGCGGAGCATAGAGGAGAAACAATAATGTATCTAGCTAACAAAATATATATTGTGTGTTGGAGTGGTCCAGACGCTACAACCCCTTTAAAATTAAGAATTTGACTCAAAAGATGATGCACACTTTTAGAAAAAATTTAAACTTATTGGAAAAGATTAATTTCTATCGCTGCTGTGAACTGACCACCACACAGAATATAAAGAATATAAAAATAATTAATGAGTCAGCTGTCCACGGTAGTCCTTAAGATACCAGCACAATAACACACTCAGCAAAATATTGTCTAATTATCGTTATCGATAAAATCCCAGAAAATAGCACACCCCTATCGCTGTTACTTAAAGTTACTATTTATTAAACTAAATTATTTTTATCTCACTTTATGATGAATTTATGAAATGTATGTGACACAAGGAACACGTTTCTGCTATAACTATTTTTGTTCCCATTAGTGAAACCCACCACTGCTAGGTCTGAGCTCACTAGGGCACCATTTTGTTGTAGAAAAGGAACCACAAATTTCACAGTGAGTATTTAACAGTAGTCCTTATCGGATATACAGTATGTTTATTCCATATTAGTGTCATATACTATTAGCTCTTAGATGTAATTTGTGAGGAGTTGCTTTGAGTGTTGCCATGAGACATGGCTCGGTGTAATGTAGGCTGCTAATTCTAATGTAATTCTAAATAAGACTTAGTATTGACATTGCTATTTTATACTTTTTTTTTTTTTTTTTTACAGAGTACAGAGAAATTGAAGAACCACAAAAGTGTAATGAAAATGGGAATTCTTGAAATAGTAAGCAGCAGCAGTTGCACTTCAAGGGCCCTGTCAAGTGTGCTGAATAGTGGTTCAACGGATCACAAATCTCACGGTTCGGATCACGTTACAGTTTTTGACCCACGGATCGGATCATTTTTCGGGTCAGCAAGAAAAGAAAAATATTTCAATTTAACTTGCTTTCCATTTATTACTTAAAGCGATGTACTTCTTTGATACCACAGCAAATACTACTAGATTGACTAATAAAGTTCAAACATGATTAAAGAGAACAGCCTGTAAAAATAAGAACAAATACACAAATTACAAGCATAGATAAACACAACACAATTACAAATAAAATAAGGTTGGTAGTATTAAAATACACAAATGTAATAATTAGGGAAAATAACACTGCATAGTGTTTACTGTATAAATATATAATCCTATATAAATGCATAATTCATTCATTCATTCATGACAGCAGCAGTATAAGTCGCTGTCCCTTTGACCTGATGCACGGATCCGATATAATGATACACATCACATCACATTTCTTTCTTAGTTGTTTTCATTCACTTGAGACGTAACTGACTGCGCTTAACTAAATGATTGTCGAGATGGGTATTTTGTCATAATTTTATGTGTATGTGTCTGTTCAGAGGATTCAGAAGAGGATTCAGTTCGGTGTTTGCGCGCCGACAGAAACGCGTGTGCGTTCATGTGTGTGCGGTTGTGCGCACAGAGAAAATTTGCTTGCTTGTGTAAATATGAACAAATGATAAATGTATACTCTATTATGGTTCAATTTTGCAATTAATCCGCGGATCACATGCGTGCCGAACCGTGGGGCTTGGTCCGTACGGATCATGAATCAACTACGATCCGTTTAACCGCTAGTGCATGTCTCCGTTGTCATGGAAGAGGAGGTGGTGCTTGACAGTTTACGAGACTTTGTAAATGCATTTATTGTACTTTTTTTTTTATTATTATATGTACTCATCCTGGAGTACAACAAGGACTTAAAGAGATAGTTTACCCCAAAATGAAAATTCTGTCATTAATTACTTACCCTCATGTCATTGTTCATCTTCTGTAAACAAATTAAAGGGGTCATATGATGCGATTTCAATTTTTCCTTTCTCTTTGGAGTGTTACAAGCTCTTGGTGCATAAAGAAGATCTGTAAAGTTGCAAAGACTAAAGTCTCAAATCCAAAGAAATATTCTTTATAAAATTCAGAGTCAGCCACACCTACCTAAAACGCCTCGTTCTAACACGCCCCACACTTCTACATCACTATGTGGGAAGATTTGCATAACACCACCCAAATGTTCACGCAAAGAAAGAAGGCGTAACTTTTAGTCTCACTGTAGTTTTGTTGACGCTGCAGCCATGTCGTGAAGACGCTGTGTGCTTCGTTGTGAAAGCGAAACTACTTTGTTTGGCCTTCCAAAA